>NC_142012.1:4416636-4511636 GCF_049901735.1 Notechis scutatus
AGGTTTTGTATGCTCTAGTTGGTAGTAGAATATTACTGGAGAAAAAGCTTTGCAGGATTGGATAAACAAGTCTTAATGCCTTTTTGGCAATGTTGTTACAGTGGGCTTTTAATAGGATCACAAAAGTCATTTATGTAAATAATAAAGAGAGTGGCCTGGATGAATCTCTACAGGCTTTCATCACTGGAGGTTTCTAAGAAAAGACTGGACAACCGTTTGTCTGAAGTGGTCTAGGGTCTCCTGGTTGAGCAGGGGGTTGGACTAGAAGACCTCCAGGGTCCCTTTCAGCTCTGTTCTGGTTGATGCTGACTCTGTAAACCACTTAGAGGGTGCTGTAAACCATTATGAAGCAGTAGATACGCCTAAGTGCTCTTGCTCCTTCTGCATTATTTAAAGAAAACAACTGGAATATGTCCATGGCCATGTCATCTCCAGATGTCAAGCGTAACTCAAGAGAGACTTTAATTTGTAGATTCTCTAGAGAGCTCCTTATCCATCTTGGAGTCTCTTCTAAATGTGAGCAAATGTCATTTGTGTTAACATCACTTGTAAATAATATAATCAAGTACTTTCACGGGGAGATGGAAAAGGTCTTTGAGATAAGCTTCTTATTATAGATGAAAATGAATGAACTCACTTTTCTTTCCCTTTTTGATCTTGCCGAGACTCTAATCACAAACAAGCAACGAAAACCCAAATCAAAATAATAATGAACAAAAAAACACCTTTTCCTTAAAGGAAAAAAAATAAAGTTAATGGAAGATTGATTGAAAAAAAATTCTGACTATATCTTAGAATAGAACTGCTTTGAATGATGTCAGTCAAATAAATCAAACTGTAGAATTTGGTAATTATTCTTGAACTGGGAACAAGGGGGCTGGTACCTCCAGTGATATATGGCTGAATGGGAAATACTATACAGTCTCTCTCTCTCTCTCTCTCTCTCTCTCTCTCTCTCTCACACACACACACACACACACACACACACACGCACGCACGCAGGCAGGCAGACAGACAGACAGACAGACAGACAGACAGACAGACAGACAGATAGCTAGAGTTTGGTGTAGTGATTAAAGGCATCAGGCTAGAAACCAGGAGACTGTGAGTTCTAGTCCTGCCTTAGGCACAAAGCCAGCCGACTGACCTTGGGCTAGTTACATTCTCCCAGTTCTACAAAGGAGGCAGTGACAAACTCTGAAAAATGTTGTCAAGAAAAGTGGAAGAAGTTGTGGAAGGAAGGAAGGAAGGAAATGCTTGTAGTTATTTTGGACAATTTTTTTTAAAATAAAAAAAATAAAAATAGCATCCAGGAGTTTAACTCTATAAATCACCTATTGTGACAGATCATTTGCAGGGTTTCTCTATTTCAGCTTCCATTCCAGCAAGGCTCGGCCATCATTTCGAGGATATTATGCCTTCACCCAAATGGTAGCCCTTGTTTGTCGTGCCCCTGGTTCCCCTTTTTCTGCCGACATCCGCTCTGTAGTCTTTGCTTCTGCTCTTCCTAGTGGAAATCAAGGCAATGTCAAAATGACAGCCACTCTTTTGTAGAAACCCGAGAAGGGCAGCTCAAAGAGTTGGAGGAAATGTAGAGTTTCACTGTCTGCTTTCATCATTCAAGCCCTCTAGTCCAGGCCTCTATTCAAGCAGAGAAACCCATTTCAGAGAAACCCAGTCTCTTCTTAAAAGCCTCCAGGGATGGAGCACCCACAGCTTCTAAAGCCAAGCTGTTCCACTGGTTCATTGTCCTCCCTGTTAGGAAATTCCTCCTTAGTTCTAGATTGGTTCCCTCCTTGATGAATGTCCATCCGTTGCTTCTTGTCCTGCCTTCAGGGGCTTTGGAGAATAAGTTGACCCCTCCCTCTTCTTTGTAGCAGCCCCTCAAATACTGGAAACCTATTTTATTTATTTATTTGTCAATCGCTTACAGGATAACAGGTATAAGAATAAACATAGTTTTGAATACATGAGATAGATACATATAAGAAAAATAAAAGAAACAAAAGGACAGGGATGGTAGGCACGTTGGTGCGCTTATGCACGCCCCCTGAAGACCTCTTAAGAAAGGGGTGAGGTCAATAGTAGATAGTCTAAGATTAAAGTTTTTGGGATTTGGGGAAGAAACCACAGAGTTAGGTAGAGGATTCCAGACATTGACCACTCTGTTGCTGAAGTCATATTTCCTGCAATCAAGTTTGGTGCGATTAACCTTGAGTTTGTATCTATTGTTTGCTCTTGTATTGTTATGGTTGAAGCTGAAGTATTCATTGACATGTATGATTTTATATACTATACTTAGATCAGACCAAAGGCAGCGTAGTTCTAGGTTTTCTAGGTCTAGAATTTCAAGTCTGGTGGCATAAGGTATTCTGCAACAAGTAGAGGAATGGAGAACTCTTCTTGTGAAGTATTTCTGGACTTTCTCAACTGTGTTAATATTAGATACATAATGTGGGTTCCAGACTGATGAGCTGTATTCGAGTATTGGTCTAGCAAATGTTTTGCATGCTCTGGTTAGTAGTGTGATATTACCAGAGAAGAAGCTACGTAGGATTAGATTAACAACTCTTAACGCCTTTTTGGCTATGTAGTTACAGTGGGCTCTACCACTTAGAGATCATTAGAGATGAGTGCTTCAAGATCCTTGACAGAGTTTGGATCATCAACAAGATCTTGACTATTCAGCCTGTATTTTATTTTCTGATTGTTTTTGCCAATATGTAAGACAGAGCATTTATTTGTTGAGATTTGAAGTTGCCATTTGTTTGACCATTCTGATACATAGTCGAGGTCTTTTTGAAGGGTAGCAGTATTGTCTGTGGTGTTGAATAGCTTTACATCATCAGCGAAGAGAATGCAGTTGCTCTTAATATGATCACAGAGGTCATTTATGTAGAGTATGAAGAGAGTTGGTCCACTGCCTTGGGAGACTCCACTATTGACAGGTACAGAATTTGATAGGACGCTCCCAATTTTGACCATTTGTTGTCTGTTTGACAGGAATGCTTCTATCCAGTTATGCAGGTGTCCAGAGATACCATAGGATTTTAGTTTTAGGTTCCAGACTGATGAGCTGTATTCAAGTATAGAGTTTTCTCTAGCTAGCTAAACCCAAATCCTGCAACCGTCCTTCCTATGTTTCAGTCTCCAGGCCTTTAATCATCCTAGTTGCTCTTCTCTGCACCTTTTCCAAACTCTCAACATGTTTTGTTTAATGTGGTGACCAAAACTGGATACAGGATTCTAGGTGTGGTCTTAACAAGGATTTACAAAGTAGTACTAACACTTCACGGGATTTTGATTTGATGCTCACTTTTGGTGTAGTGTGAAAACAGTGTTGTGTATTCTCAAACACGAAGGCCCAAACTTGAATTTAAATCTGAGCCCATCTTGATTTCAGAGGATCAAAACATATCTCTGCCTTGACATAAACAGGTGGAATAAAGAATAAAGAAATATTTCTTTCTTTCTTGACATCAACAAACGGGATTTGCATACACTCATCAAATGTGGTTGTGTTTCTTTTTGCCTTTCTTCTTGGCACATTAAAAACTACAAATATTTTAGGGGTGGATGGATGTGACTGTAGTTTATGACTGTTTGTTTGGTTGTTAGCTTCTCAGTGAAGATACATAAAACTAAATAGTCCATTATGGTTTAATTAGACAGCCATTAGAAAACAAGAAAATTGCTAATGAAAGCAGTTATAACCAAGAAAGTGCAGATTTGCACAAAAAAATCCCACAACTCACACAAAATACACACTGTAGATATTTGGAAATATCTTAGCAAAAAGTGATGACTCCTTAAGGATTTTGATCTTCCAATTAATAGATTTTGAACCTTATCCTCCCTTTAATTATGCAGAATTATGAACATCCCACTAGAGGAAAGCCATTAAGGTATCATTTGGTGTGAGACGGCTTGTTATACACTTTTTGAGCACTTCCCCCACCCACACCTGAACTCATTCTCCACCATCTGTTTCTTTCTTTCTCTTTCTCTCTCTCCCTCTCTCTCTCTCTTTCTCTCTGCAATAAACTTTCAAATTTTCATTAACCTTCAGTGTAGGTCTTCTGGAATTGAACCTCCCTTCTGTCACCTGAAAGGGTAATTACCTGCTAACTGCTAAAGTGGCTGTGGTGTTTTGTTTTATTTTTTTCTTATCACGAACAGTTTCAGCAATAAGACATATTGCTGTCAATGAAAGCCCAGCTTCTAAATTGACTTGAAAAGATTTTGGCATAAAGGAAGCTCATCCTGGTGCCTCCTTACAAACAAAATCAGTAGGTTAATCTCCTCCGAAGGTCAAAAAAAATGTTTCCTTTGCTGTGAGAAAAGTTTTGGTTTATTCCTTTATGAAAGGGTAAAGCCACACTGAATTTTTTCTTTCTGAAGGACATCTGCACAGCTAAAGCTGTTGACTGAATGGTTGAGATTTTTTAGCTGTGAGTTATATGTGTAGATAGATAGAGGATAGATAGATGATAGATAGATGGATGGATGGATGGATGGATGGATGGATGATAGAGAGATAAATAGATAGCAATAGCAATAGCCCTTAGACTTATATACCTCTTCACAGAGCTTTCCAGCCCTCTCTAAGCAGTTTTACAGAATCCGCCTCTTGCCCCCAACAATCTGGGTCCTCATTTTACCCACCTCGGAAGGATGGGAGGCTGAGTAAACTTTGAGTTCGTCAGGATTGAATCCCTGCAGTGAGCTGAATTAACTTGAAATACTGCATTCTAATCACTGGGCCAACATGACTACTGATAAATAGACAGACAGAGATATACAGAGAGAGAGAGAGAGAGAGAGAGAGAGAGAGAGAGAGAGAGAGAGAGAGAGAGAGAGAGAGAGAGAGAGAGAGATACACACACACCGAGAGAGAGAGATACACACAGAGAGAGAGATACACACAGACACACACAGAGAAAAGAGACAGAGACAGAGAGACAAAGAGAGAGATACACAGAGAGAGAGAGGAAGAAGGAGAGATACACACAGAGAGAGAGAGATACACAGAAAGAGAGAGAGAGATACAGAGAGAGAGAGAGAGGGGAAGAAGGAGAGATACACAGAGAGAGAGAGAGATACAGAAAGAGAGAGAGATACACAGAAAGAGAGAGAGAGAAGATACAGAGAGAGAGAGAGATACATACACACAGAGAGAGAAGAGAGAGACAGAGAGACAGAGAGAGACAGAGAAACAGAGAGAGACAGAGAGAGAGAGATACAGAGAAAGAGAGAGAGAGAGAGACAGAGACAGAGACAGAGACAGAGAGAGAAAAGAGACAGAGACAGAGAAATAGAGATACAGAGAGAGAGAGAGGAAGAAGGACACAGAGAGAGAGAGAGAGGTACACAGAGAGAGAGATACACAGAAAGAGAGAGAGAGAGATACAGAGAGAGGAGGGAGGGAGAAGAAGAGATACACAGAGAGAGAGAGAGATACACAGAAAGAGAGAGAGATACACAGAGAAAGAGAGAGAGAGAGAGAGAGATACACAGAAAGAGAGATACACAGACAAGAGGAGAAAGAGAGAGAGAAGAAGAGATACACAGAAAGAGAGAGAGATATACACAGAGAAAGAGAGAGAGAGAGAAAGAGAGATACACAGAAAGAGAGAGAGATACACAGAAAGAGAGAGAGAGATACACAGAGAGAGAGAGAGACACCAGAGAGAGAGAGAGAGAGAGGAGGGAACAGAGAGACAGAGAAAGAGAGAGATACAGAGAGAGAGAGAGAGAGAGAGAGATACACAGAGAGAGAGAGAGAGAGAGATACAGATATATATATATACACAGAAAGAGAGAGTGAGATACAGAGAGAGAGACAGAGATACACACACAGAGAGAGAAAGAGAGAGATGGAGAGATACACACACACACACACACACACACACACAGAGAGAGAGAGAGAGAGAGAGAGAGAGAGATGTTAGGAATGTGAGTCACCTAACAGTTATTTGGGATGGAACTATTTAAACCAGGATAGACATTTTAATACTGTCTCTTTAAGAGCATGCTAAAAACTGCAATTGGATGTGGTTTCTCAAACGGCCATAAGATGGAGCCAGAAACCTTGGTTGTCTTCGTCTTAGTCTCAGAAGAGAGTGTGTCTCAGTCTCTGTTTCCTTCTGTTGGAGAATATTGCCGTTCCTCCTAATTGACTGATATTGGATTTGATATAAGTCTGATACTGAACTGTTTTTGACACTGGAATTTGTTATTGGATTATCCTTGGATGAAAACTGACTGATCTTACCTGTGAATGACTTTGGACTGCCTATTTTGAACTTTGCTTAAACCTTTATTGAAAGTAAAAAACCTACATTTACTGTACAGTGTATCTGTGTGCTGTGTGTGTATTATTTAAACACTTCTCTAAATACGTCTCCCTGTATGCGCTCATTCTCCTAACGGGGAATTACCTCAACAAGATACACACACACAGAGAGAGAGATACACACACAGAGAGAGAGAGAGAGAGAGAGAGAGACACAGAGAGAGAGAGAGAGACAGAGAGAGAGAGAGAGAGACACAGAGAGAGAGAGAGAGACACACAGAGAGAGAGAGAGAGAGAGAGAGAGACAGAGAGAAAGAGAGCGCGAGAGAGAGATACACAGAGAGAGAGAGAGAGAGAGACCCAGGCACACAAGATTTCTAAGAGGGCAGTAGACATATTAACTCACAGTGAATTTAACACATCAGTTTCCCTCTTCAGTTTTCCATTCTCCCTCAAATTCTAGGGAGCATCTGAAGTCAGGACAAGAAGCAAAGAATGGAAACTAATCAAGGAGAGAAGCAACTTAGTTCTTGACAGTGAGAACAATTCATCAGTGGAATGATTTGCCTGCAGAAGCTGTGGGAGCTCCATCACTGGAGTTTTTAAAGAAAAGACTGGACAGCCATTTGTCTGAAATGGTGTAGGGTCTCCTGCCAGAGCAGGGGGTTGGACTAGAAGACCTCCAAGGTTCCTTCTGTCATCCTGGCATTCTGTAGAAAAATGTCATCCAATGGCATCATTTGTCACTGAGTAACACTCCCCCCCCACCCGACATGACATTCTACTCCCACATTCACTCACCAAAATATGCACCCCTTTACTTAACCGCAGCCAGACTGGCATTTGCCCAGTGCTGGAAATTATCTTCCATTCCCTCTGAACATATGGTTATTCAGAAAATTTTACAATGCTCAAATGGACAAACTAACCCAAGCACTAAAAAATAAAGAATCCTCATCATATTACAACAATTGGAATCCTTTGTATAATTGGCTAAACCAAAGATAGATCATCTCTAGGAAAATTATGGCCGAGGGCCTCCGAAGCAGAGATAAAGAAAAGCACCGCCGATGATACTTTTGAAGAAGAAAGGATCTTACAGACAGTCACAAAATATGGTTTTATTTTAACTGTTTTCCCTACTCTATCCTTCCCTCCCTTACTCTTCCCTTTCCCCTCTCTTAGGCTTTCCTCTCTCTCCCTCTTGGTCTATGCCAAGGCCTATCTTTCTTTTTGTTGTACATAATTTGTAGTTGTGTTGTTCTTTTAAAGGTAAAACTAATAAAGTATTTTTCCAAAATATGCACCCCTTTTTCTGTACTAGTTATTCAAATAAATCTCTGAATGTCCTAAGGTCACTATTGCTCAATTATGGCAACTCCAAGATGTAGGGACCACAATTCCCAAAATTCCCTAGTCAGCCTTCTGGTTGGAAAACTCTAGGAGTTGAAGTCCACACACCTTAAAACTTGCCAAGAAGGAGGATGGAGATATTCTAACTCTGGAAGCAAAATGTGGATTTTGCTTTGGTTTTTCTAGCCTGATTGCAGCCTCTTTTTTTATTTTATTTAAGGGTATACAATCCTCCTCAGGTTTGTATTTTGATATGTTTTCCCAAATATGTGCAGGATTTACAAGCAATTTCCCTGATACAATGTATTTTGCATGTTATTGGCACAAGCGTGCAAAGCTGTAGATTGCTATTAAACCAGAGAGTTCACTGCAAAATTGAGAAAATTAAGTATCATTTTCAGTATAATTGCAATGCTGGTTTACAGTAGTCAAGTACAGGTAAAGGAGTCCTTACAGATTTTACTTCGCTTGCCGTTGCCGGCTATAGGTGCTCATCTCTGTTTCAAGGCCATTGAACCAGCGTGAAGATGTTTCCACAGTCATGCGGAACGTAGTTATCTTCCCACCAAAGTGGTGCCTTTTTATCTACTTGCACTTGCATGCTTTCAGATTGCTAGCTTGGCAGGAGCTGGAGTGAAGACAGGAACTCACCCCATCGCATGGCACTTGGGTCTCAAACCTGGGCTGCTGGCTTTCCAGCTGACAAACCCAGCGTCTTCCCTGCTGAGCCACCACGCCGTTCCTAGATTCAGGGGAAGAGTACACAAATCAGGGGAGCTCAGTGGGATCCAAACCAATTAGTCCCTTATTCTTATTAGACTTCTCAAAGAAAATGTCCCCCTGATTGTTTTCATACACTGCCTTGGAAAGTCTGCCCGAAGGCCTGTGCAAATCCAGAGAAGTTTGCAGAATGTATTAAGGAAGTGCCTGACTCAGGTCTCTTGGAGGTGTGTCGTCTCCACTTTGGAATTTGTGAGTCTTCCTGACTAGCTTGGAGCCATTGTATCAGTTTGACATTTTAGTTGGGGGAAGTAAATAAGATAAATGGTGACACAGAAACACCCTCGGGGTGTGTGCACATGTTAATATTAATGTCTCCATGTCTCAGGAGAGCTGTTGACACCACATACCACACATTCATCAGCAACGTCCTGTGCAGAATTTTGACAACCTAAGGAGCGAGTAGATTAAAAGTGCTCCAAAGATTCTGCATATTTCTTGCCCAGAAAATATTGTTGGCATTCATTTGTTTCCCATCTCTGTTGGTTTTGCTACAAGATCTGCAATGAATAAAACATTCACACACACACACACACACACACACTGATTTGCAACTTGCCCACCAGGTACACATTTTTATACGGTATATACATTTGGAGTCAATGACTCTATTTTCTACTTATTATTTCTTTCCACTGGATAATCAGGACACCTTACGACAGTAATGGAACTGCAAAATATAAACAATCCTGCATTAATAACCATCTGTATCTAGGTACAAATTAACTGTTCAAAGAAGAAATTCATCACAATGTTCAGAATGCTACATAATCATAGGAGGCTGCTTAGTTTTTCTTTTCTGATGCCAATTCTTACCTCTGAAGATTTGGGGTCCATTAAGCAGAAGCAAAACTTTCTTCTGTGATTCATGAAGGCAGCTGTGTCCTCTAGAAGGCCAGCACAGCTGCTTCCAAGGTTTTCATTAGCAGAACCAAAACATCCTTCTGTGACGCATTAAAGCAGCTGTGTCCTCTAGAAAGTTTGCACAGCTGCTTCAAAGGTTGTCCTTGGTTGTGGGTATATATGAAGCCCACCAGAAAAGCTTTCCTTCTGTGCACACACAAAGTGGGACACACTTTGGAAACAAATGCACAACTTTCCTTTAAAAAAGTGTTTTTAATACATCAAGGAAAGGAAATATGAGCCATGGTGGCACAGTGGTTAAAGTGCAGTCCTGCAGGCTACTTCTGCCGGCTGCCTGCAATTTGGCAGTTCGATTCTCACTGGCTCAAGGTTGACTCAGCCTCCTGTCCTTCCAAGGTGGGTCAAATGAGGACCCAGATTGTTGGGGAGGGCGGGCAAGAGGTTGACTTGGTAAACTGCTGAGAGAGGGCTGTGAAGCACTGTGAAGTGGTATATAAGTCTAAGGGCTATTGCTATGCTCAAACTAATGCTCTGAAAAGCAATTATTTAGTCCTACTAATCTGAAATTCTTTTTTTTTCACAATCTTCTCCATCAACTTCATTTCAATTAATGCAACATTGCTGTCCCTAATGACATCTGTGGACTCCTTGATGCTCTCTGAGTTTGGTTGTTTTCTTGTACAATCAAGGAACTACCAAGAATATTTCCACCAACACTGACAAGGCAAATCACTAGTATATAAAAACAAAGCAAACTCTCCTCCCTTCTAGCACTAATGATGTTACCTAGTTGGACAATGAAATGTCTGCAAGGAAACAGCTGAGCTCAGAGAGCACCAAAGATCCCTCGGTTCAACCCCGAGCTGAAAATATTATCTTCTTTTGCTACCACAGACCTCGATACCTTTTCAATCAGTACATTGGCGTCAAATGCAGGGGGTCAAGACTTCATTCTAAGTCCAAAACTGGCCCACACTTTTCTTAGGGTTTTAAAATGTTATTTATGTCAATTGGTCAGAGAGTGTGTCTTTATTTAAGATGAGTAGCTCTATTTTACTGAATGCTGGGCAGCAACAAGAGGGACCGCAAGCTCTCTCCATGCCATGGAAATGCAAAGGCTCCATTGGATATCGGGCATCTCCCTTCTGGACCACATCCCAAATGACACCACTCGGCCACATTTTGGTGTGGCACCAATGACAGAGAAGATGAGAGGAGGCCGAGTCTGCTGGTAGGGACACGTCCAGAGAGCAGCACTTCCCACCGTCGCCAAGACTGCCTCTATCAACTAGAAGTCAATGGCCGGCGACCTCGCAGGCGTCCAAACAGAGATGGCAAGATACACTCAACAAAGACATGCAAGCCATGGGCCTGCACCCTGGAGATGCAGCTGACCACGCAAAGTGGCCTTCAATGATCCAAAAAGTGGACCCTACCCCTGCAGGAATGTGCTAGGAGGATGAGGAAGAAGATTTTATTGGGACTGTTAATATATACCCAACCATGTTCATGCTTGCAAAAGGAAGAAGAGGAAGTAATTCTAGCCTCTTCCTTTCATTTTCTTGAAGAATAATTCAAATACAGTGATACCTCAATACTCGTTCTTAATTGGTTCTGGGAGTGCAACAAGTACTAAAAAGGATGAGTACCAAACAAACCACATGACTTACCATGAGACCCTTTGTTTTGGCTGGGAAGGACTTCCTATCTGTCCCTTTTCCTCCCTATCAGCCCTTCCCAATGTGACCAACTTCCTGTCATCCTCTGTAGCTTTCCCCACTTCCTTTTGCAGTGTGTTAGGTACCAAACAAACAATGAGTATCAGGACAACATTTTTGCATCAAAATGTGTTGAGTATCAAGTTTGACAGGTTTTGAAGAGTTGAGTACCAAGTACCACTGTGTTTTTTAAAAAATATGAAATTGAAGCCCCACCCTAGAATTTTGCAATCAAGGAAGCAATCTTTACAGTTTGTTTTTTCATTAAAAGGAAAGCATTTTGCATTTGGTAAATATATCAAAGACCCTTGCTGTAGATGGAAATTGCCAGAGAAATATGCTGGTCTCAGCTACTCTTTGGCACAAATGCAGGGAGAAAATAAGAACACTCTTCGCTTCAGTATTTGGTAACACAAAAGCTTATTGTTTATTCCTTCCTCCGCAAGGAGTTCGAGATAACAGCTAAGCAAGCAAAATAAAGTTGGATCTAACCCGAGTTTCCTGGGATTCGATATTTATAGTAATTCCCTCTCATTACCCTTCATTACCCCTGATTATCCTTATTACCCATGATTACCATTATTAATGATAATTATTCATATGAACTCAATCACATGAATCATGGTTAATGCGTAGACTTAGATTGCACATATTATTATGATACAGAGTTTATTCTGATGAAGAGGAATGCCATCCTTCAGGTCGCTGTGGCTTCGATGCAAACGCGTGTGTTGCATAGTCGCAACAGCTGGCTCCTCAAAATAGCTTCCAGTTTTATGATCCGAAATTAGAATGAAAAAGATAAGAATAAATCTAGAATTTTATCAATTTCAGCATGAGTTACATCTTTAGCTATTACAGATTCCTCAAGCTGAGGTATATCAATGTGTTCCACGGGCTCAGTAAACTAACATGAAACACAGGATGTATTCGATGTAACCATGGTGGCAATTTAAGTTTTACAGTTATGGGGTTTATCACTTTCATTGGAAAGGTCCAATATATTTTGGTCCCAATTTTCGACTATTAAGGTGTAATTTTATATATTTAGTTGATAGGTAAACATGATCTCCAGGTTTGAATGCTTTATACTCTTTCCTTTTCTTGTCTGTTTGATGTTTATATTCTAGTGCTGTTTTATTGAGAGTCTCTTTTACTTTATCCCAACTATCCTGAACTTTTTTCGATCACATTTGGACACTTATGGGTTGTTGTTCATCACATTGTAAATCAGGGATTGGCACAAATTCTATCCCATTTACTACCTGGAATGGGCTATATCCTGTGCTTTCATATATAGCATTATTATATGCTACTTCAGCAAATGGAAGTAAATCAGCCCATCCTCACTGTTGGTAAGATGTATATGATCTCAAATACCTTTCAATCATTGCATTAGCTCTTTCAAAAGCACCATTGGTGCTGGGATGGTATGCAGAGCTAAGACCTTGAGAGCATCCTAAAAGGCATACAAACGCTCTCCAAAATCGTGCTGTGAATTGCACACCTCTATCCGAAATTATCCTCCTGGGTGTGCCATGTAGTCTATATACATGTTTTATAAACAGGTTGGCTAATTTTGTTGCCAAAGGTAATCCTTTACATGGTATAAAGTGAGCTTGTTTTGAAAACAAGTCTATAATAGTCCAGATTACTGTATATCTGTTACTGCTGGGCAACTCCACAATAAAGTCCATGGCTATATCTTGCCATGGCTGGTTTGGATCCAATACAGTTTGTAATAGTCCTAAAGGTTTTCCTACTCGAGGTTTCGTAATAGCAGAAATGTGGCATTCTTTAATGTACTGTTCAATGTCTGATCTCATATGTGGCCACCAAAACTGCCGCCTTACCAAATGTAGTGTTTTTAAAAATCCAAAGTGTCCAGCCTCCCTTACATTATGACATTGGGATAATATCTTTTTCCTACAATTGGATGGAACATATATTTTATCCCCCCTCCAATACAACCCATCTTTATCTAAACAGGCAATAGTATTTGTTTTTATCCATACATCCATTTTTGTAGCCTCTTGTAATTCCTTTTTTGGTTATCTCTTTCATGGTCAACATCTGAATTTGTTCAGTTGACAGTCCTACAGAGATCATGGGCTGAATAATTTCGTCTCTAGACACATTGTGTTGAGGTAGTCTAGATAGTGCATCCGCCATGAAGTTTTTACCTCCTGGAACATATAGCAACTGGAAATCAAAAAGTTTAAAATACAAAGCCCATCTTACTTCTTTTGGGGATAGTTTTCTCGGTTTCTGTAAGGCTTGTAAATTTTTATGATCTGTCCAAACTTTGAATTTTTCTTTCAACCCTTCTAATAGGTGTCTCCATGTACTAAGTGCCCATTTTATGGCGAAAGCCTCCTTTTCCCAAATAGCCCACCTGCATTCTGTATATGCACATGGCTGTAATTGTCCATCAATGTTATACTGTAAGAGGACAGCCCCCACAGCCACATCACTTGCATTAGCTTGTACTACAAAACTTTTAGTTGTATCAGGATGTTTTAAAATGGGCTCTTGAACAAATAAAGCTTTCAGCTCATCAAACGCTCGCTGACACTCCTGTGACCACACAATGGGTTGACTAGGTCTGGGTTTTGGCACTTGATGTTTAGTTTTTAACAATTCTGTTAGTGGTAAAGCAATTTGAGCAAATTTAGGAATAAACTGCCGGTAAAATTTCGCAAATCCTAAAAAAACTTTGTAATTGCTTTCGTGTTTTTGATTCCTTCCAATCAATTACAGCTCTGACTTTATTGGGATCCATTTCTATTCCTTTATTGGATATTCTGTACCCCAAATAATCCAACAATGTACAGTGAAACTCACATTTCAAAAGTTTCACATATAACTTGGCGTCAAGTAATTTTTTCAGAACTTTCCTCATTAAGGCCACATGTTCCTCCATTGTTTTGATATAAATTAAAATATCATCTAAATATACTAGAACACCACGATATAAATGTTCCTGTAATATTTCATTTATAAGTTGCATGAAGGCAGCGGGTGCCCCTTGCAACCCAAATGGCATAACGTTAAACTGAAAACTTCCAAGGGGGCAATTAAAAGTAGTTTTCCATTGATCCCCCTCTCATATTCGAACTCGATAGTAGGCTTCTCATAAGTCCAATTTCGTAAAATACCTGCCAGTCGCTAACGTTGCTAACAAATCGTTGATTAGTGGTAAAGGATATACATTGTCTATACAAATAGGATTGAGCCCACGGAAATCAACACAAAGACATAATCCACCATCTTTTATCTCACGAAATAAAACAGGGGCAGCTATAAGTGATTTCCTGGGTTGAATAAATCCACACGCCAAATTTTTATCTATATATTGTCTCATTTTCTCCATCTCTTTTGGAGTTATGGCATACATTATTGGTTTTGGAAACTTTGCTCCAGGAATTAAATCAATGGTGCAATCAGTTGTTCTGTGTGGTGGTAATGTTTCACACACCTTTTCGCTAAACACATCTGCCAGGTCTTTATATTCCTCTGGATAACGTAGTTCTTCAGAATCGTCTATAGCTGTTACAACTTCCCTATTATTTACATATGGAGGGGACATAGAGCCAACTGCAATTCGTAACTTCCTAAAACCATCTTCCCACCATATTGTGGGCTTCCATTTGTCTAACCATACCAGACCTAAAATTAGTGCCTCCCTCATCTGTGGTACTACAATAAATCGCAAAGACTCCCAATGACTCCCTATCTCTAGTTTGATAGAGGTTGTCATTATCGTAGTAGGACTCCCACCTAATAATGAACCGTCTACTTGTTCAAAACGCATAGGTTTGGGCAGTTCTTCCACTGCTGACTGTAATTCATCAACCACTTTTTTACTAATTAAACATCTAGTACATCCAGTGTCGATTAATGCTCCATACTGACCCCTCAATTTGCTTGTTAGATTTTCCAATACTACTGGTATAACAAATGGTCGCACAGGATTACTCACCAAATCATCCTCATCCAGACTGTCATCTCCACTATCGTATAACCCCGAGACTACCTTGGGTAGTTGTTTGCCATCAGATGTTTTCCTCTCACGTTTATTTGTCATTACTTCCATGTTCGTTTTTTGTGAGACCCCTTGAGATCTTTCAGAGGTAACTGTCCCTTGTTTCATACTACAGGGCATGACACCACTTGGTAAATTGCTACTTTTGGCACTAGGAATGCGAGCCACCTGTTTTCTATTATCTAGTTCTATAGATGGACACTCCATTGCCCTGTGTCCCAGACCTTGGCATCAGAAACACCTTATGGGCCCCATTCCTCTACCAATCCTTTTAGTCTCCTCCCCCACCTTACCCCATGCTACTACTGCTCCTATTGGTTGTCTTTTGGGCCCTCCAAACATAGGACGGAACTCCCTCAGTCCCACATCCAACTCCACAACTGTTTTATACCATTCCCCCAGTTTCTGGGGAACCCCCCTATAAAGACAAGCCGGCCTCAATCCTCTATCTAAGCCAGATATAATTCTCTAATCAATAGCCTTTCCGGCCAGGTGTGCAACCTAGTTGCCAATTTCTGAAACTCTCTGACATACTCCACAGCAGGCCTCCCATCCTGCTTCAATGACATTAATGCTTCTTCATATTGATGTATCCTTGACCTATCTTCAAATTGAATTTTGAGTGCATCCAAAAACCAACCAACATCAATCAATTCCTTTGCATGCACACTATGCAACTCTGCAGTCCAATCAGCAGCATCACCTGTTAACACTGTAGTTATCGCAACTATAATAGACCATTGAGAAGGATAGCAATTTGAATATAATTCTAGGTTGTTCACAATTTGGCTTAAAAATAATGGTAACCTATCAGGGCTCCCATCAAAGGAAGTGTTTATAGGAGGAGGACCATCCCAAACCATTCTTTGGGGCCAATATCCAGACATGCCTGATGGACCTCAGGAGTGAATTGTTTGTCTATTCCCCATCTGCGCATCCCTAAATTCAACCCTGGAACCTGGGAATGGTTTAGAGGTTTTATTCCAAGTTCCTGACACTCCTACTACATCTGCTAATGATTCATCTACTTCCATAGAAAATGCTCCCTCCGACCTCCTCCTACTCATATCCCTGCTATCTCTGGCACTTGAACTAAAGAAAGATGTGTCTTCCATTCTAAATCCCCTTCCTGGACTGTCCCAAACGGTCTGGGGAGTAGAGTCATGAATGCTTAAGTCACCATACTTGACATGGAGCAGTTCCAACGTACTAGCATTTAAACTGGTCATAGAAGTACCACACTCATCTTCATCAGCAATCCGTCGTTCCCTCCACTTCTCAAACGTCCCGGAGGGCAGTGGCAAAAAAGTGGGAGGTTTCCCTTGTGAAACCTTCCCTCTCATATTGTCCCTCAACTCCAATCCCAATTTCCATTCCTTCCAGATTTTCAGCCGTACCACAGGCTGAGGATCCTCTTCACATCTCGTGTTATCTGTTTGCCCACTTTCCAAAGACACCACATTATCGTCCAACTTAATTGAGGGTTGCTCAGGCACCATGCCAGTCCCTCCAACAGCATTATCCACATCCACCTCCAAAACATCCTCAAAACCTCCATCAACAGCAGTAACTTCTGCCATAATATCACAGGTAACAAAATATTATGGATGTATGAGATCCAACTTTCCTCTCGGCTACTCTTTGGCACAAATGCAGGGAGAAAATAAGACATTCTTCGCTTCAGTATTTGGTAACACAAAAGCTTATTGTTTATTCCTTCCTCCGCAAGGAATCCGAGATAATAGCTAAGCAAGCAAAATAAAGTTGGATCTAACCCGAGTTTCCTGGGATTCGATATTTATAATAATTTTCCCTCATTACTCTTCATTACCCCTGATTACCCTTATTACCCATGATTACCATTATTAATGATAATTATTCATATGAACTCAATCACGTGAATCGTGGTTAATGCATAGATCTTCACCTCACAGCATTTTACATAGACTGCGCATATTATTATGATACAGAGTTTATTCTGATGAAGAGGAATGCCATCCTTCAGGTCGCTGTGGCTTCGATGCAAACGCGTGTGTTGCATAGTCACGACAGCTGGCTCCTCAAAATAGCTTCCAGTTTTATGATCTGAAATTAGAATGAAAAAGATAAGAATAAGATGGAAAATTCAGTTATAGATATAAAAAGTGGTAGCCTTGGTTTCCCTTAACAATCCAGCTAAGGGTTTAAGCCTCTGAGTAATTAGTTTTACAATAGTTAGTTTTACAATCATCTCATCTTCTTCTGGCCATCTTATATAGCTGCCATCAGCTGTGTGTATGGAAAGCACAGGATGACGCAACCATGATAATTTGGAAAGGAAGGGAGGATTAACGTTTAGCATAAGCTGAATTAGAAATGGTCCAGTTTGATTTAGGATTAAAGCAGCATTTGAGCCCCTGAAGACGGGGGTTCATGGGCAGAGCATGTGATAAAATGCGAGCTACAATATTGTGGCATAACCTCCTGTCCTTTGGTGATGCCATTTCTGCTCCGTCACTGGAGGCTTTCAAGAAGACACTGGACAACCATTTGTCTGGAATGGTATAGAAAAGGGGTGTCAAAGTCGATTTAATTGAGGGCTGCATCAGGGCTGTGTTTGACCTCAGGGGGTGGGGGAATGGGATGGTCATGGCCAGCTCAACATCACTCGTGTAGGGGAGGCCTGCGGTGGCCCAAGCGCTCTGCCAGTGAAAACGGGCTCCTGAGCTCCGTTTTCAGCTGCAACAGCCTCCTGCAACCCTCTGCCAGTGGAAATGGAGGTCGGGAGGGCCGCTTTTGCTGGCAGAGGCACCGCATGTCCTGCCCCGTCAGAGTCTGGTTTGGAGCGGGAGGCCAAGCAGCTGATAGGGAGTGGGAGTGTGGCTCTGTTGGCTGTGGAGGAAACTGGGAAAGGGCACAATCTGGCTGGGCAGAGCAGGGAAGAAGTAGAACAAGGGAGAAGGAATTTGGAGGAAGACCTAGGCCCACCCCTTCTTCATCTTAGGGCATGCAGGGAGGAACAGAGAAGGGAGCAATGTGGGTTGTGTGGCTTATGGGGAGGAAAGGGCCCTGATTCCCTTCATTAGCTACAGCTGGGAACACAGTGTTTAAAAAGGGAAGCTGCACACAGCAAACTGTTGAGAGCAAATCATGAATTATTTGGTATTATCTGGTATGGCTTATCTGAGTTCCTGGTGTCTTCCCAACTGTGTGTGTTTTGCTGCCCTTTCAAGCCTGCAATTCCTTCTCCTGCCATGTCAAGTTAATTACTGCAGCCTGGTTTGTGTGGATTTTTAATTACAGTTTGTATAGACTTTGTTTTGGAATGAATTTTCTACAGTTCAAGGCAGTTCCTGGGAGAGTTTTTCTCCAGCTGAAGGGAATCTGGGCACTGGGGGCAAAGTTGGAGGTATTAAAAGGACCCTTCTTGCTTATGTGACTGTGTTGCCTTTGGGCCCCTTTGGGTCATCTCACTGCGGGCCAGTCCTTTGCTGTTTCCAGGCTGGCCCTGGGGGCCAGATCCGGCCTGCGGGCCTTGAGGTTGACACTCCTGGTAAAGAATCTCCTGCTTGAGTGTGTGTGTGTGCATGTGTGTGTGGATTACAAGACCTCCAAGGTCCTTTCCAGCCCTGTAACTCTGTGTTGTTCCTCACTGCCCCATCCATCTTGGAACTATGCAGTCTCTCCATCTGGGCCTCTTTCTGGGAAGACTCTGTCTTGCCCAAACCAGAGTTCTCCAACTTTCCCACCTTTATGGAACAGCAGGGAGGGGGGGGGGGCTGGTTCCTCGTGAGTGGCAGGCAAGTGCATGTGCGCGTGTGCCTGTGTGCCCCCCTCCATTTCTGCGACTGACAGGCACACGCACTCACCCTTGCACAAATGGAGCGCATGGGCACATGCTCGTCAACTTCTCACACACATGGGGGTTTCCATGCACGCACTCACCTGCCAATTCCCAATGGCCCACAGCCTGGGGGGGTGTCGCACCCTGGGGGTTGGGGACTCCTGGTCTAAACTCTCCCCTGCAAGTCTGCTGGGCTGACAGGCCTTCATAAATATCGCAGGAAGGAAGGGGCAAAGGAATCAAACTCCGATTGTTCTATATCTTTTATATGTTTATGTTGTGGCCCCGATTCCCGAGTCTATGCTGTCAGAGGAAGAAGACCTGGAAGATGAGGAGGAGAAACTGGGAATGCCTTCCTCCCCAGGACCTTCCTCTCTGGCAATGCCTTCCTCCCTGATAATGCCTCAGGTTCCATCACACAACCGAGAGGAACAGCCTGAGATTAATCAGGAGGAGGAAGGCATATCGGAGCAGCCCCTGACAAGGAGTAAAGAGGAAGAGTGTTGGCTTGATCCTAAGCAGCGTCGTAAGGAGAAACGTGATCAGCAACGTAGGAGGCATGGGAGGGTCAGAGAGTGAGCTGAGTCATTGAGCCACACCCCACAGGGGATAAAAGTGGGTGTATTTTCGGCTGGAAATTTGTACGGGACAAAGTTTGATCTTACTTCAGGTTTTCTTCGTGAATGATTTTTGTGGACTGCCTTGTAATTTTCTGTGAGTAGATTTTTATTTGTTATCAGTTCGGACTTGGCAGGCAGGGGGTGTTGGAATGCCAAGGATATTATCAGTTCCAAAGAATTAACTCTGTGAAGTCCGAGCCAGCTTGTCTGCTTGTGTTGGTGTGAGTTTGTATTCTTTCATCTTTTGGGAAAGAAGAAAAGTGAGACAGAACAGGTTTATATCTAATTTTCTATCTTATATAGCTTACTTTATATGTTTTATATGTTTATATCTGTATAAACAGAGGCATAGAATCAAAATCACATGAAGTGTTAGTACCGCTTTAGAAAGCCTCCATAAGGCCACACCTGGAAAACTGCATCCAGTTTTGGTCACCACATTACAAAAAAAGATGTTGAGACGTTGGAAAAAGTGCAAAGAAGAGCAACTAAGATGGTCAAAGGCCTAAAGGAGACAAAACCATGTGGAGAACAATTGCAGGATTTGGGTTTGGCCAGTCTAGAGAAAAGAAGGACTTTTAGGGGGGGCATAATAGCAATATTCCAGTATCTGAGGGGCTGCCCAAGAAAGAGGAGGGGGTCAACCTCTTCTCCAAAGCCCCGGAGGGCAGGACAAGAAGCAACGGATGGAAATTAATCAAGGAGAGAAGCAGCCTGGAATTAAGGGGGAATTTCCTGACAGGGAGGACAATTAGCCAGTGGAACAGAAGTTGCCTTCAGAAGTTGTGGATCCATCATCTCTCTTTGAGAAGAGACTGGACAGCCACTTCTCTGAAATGGGATAAGATCCCCTGCTTGAGCAGGGGCTGGACTAGAAGACCTCCAAGGTCCCTTCCAGCTCTGTTCTGGTTCTGATCTTCTCCACCAGCTGGTGACAAAGATAAATGCTTCAGCTGATATCCCGCTCAAGCTGTCAAGCTATCTGTTAAATAGAATATGGTATAACAAAAATAGCAGGCAAATGATGCTGTGTTACCAAGAGGTGATGTGCCTCGCCCAGCCTGCTGCGGAAAGGCCGAGACGATGTGCCATTAATCTCCGTCGGTCCTGTGCTATAAATAGGAGCTGAAAGGAGACAGGGCCGCTTCAAAGAAATAATTAAGGAACTGGACCTGAACCCAAACTTTCTCCTCAACTCAACTCCCTCTGACTGGATATGTCCCATTCTGTGGACCTGGAAGGTTTGCTAACCACGCTGGGCAGAAGTACGGGGGGGGGGGCAGCGGAGCCCAGAATGTCTGTTGCTAAGTGAGACATTTATTAAGCGAGTTTTCTGCATTTTACGACCTTTCTTGCCACAGTTGTTAAGTGAATAGTTGCAATTGTTCAGTTAGTGACATGGTTGTTAAGTGAACCTGGCTCCCCTTGTTGACTTTGCTTGTCAGAAGGTCACAAAAGGGGATCACGTGACCCCAGGACCCTGTGACCATAATAAATGTGAGTCAGTGGCCAAGCGTCTGGATTTTGATCCTGTGGCCATGGGCTCGTCAGTGTGAAAAATGCTCATAAATCCCTTTTTTCAGGATGCTGGAACTTTGAACGGTCACTAAATGAACTGCTGTAAGTTGAGACTGGCTGTATATAGTTAGTTGAACTTCATTGCTGGTTCTTGCTTAATCTGGCTCATTTCAGGATGGAGACTAAGGGGCTTCTTGGGAGGGAGGCAGGGAGGGAGGGAGGGGCATGGAAACAGGGTGGGAATTCCACAGGAAAAGCTTTGCATCATTCCATAAAGGGAATAGCCATAGCAATTGCACTTAGACTTATGTCCCGCTTCCCAGTGCCTTTCCGGCCCTCTCTAAGCAGTTTCCAGAGCCTCTTTCCCCCCCAACCATCTGGCTCCTCATTTGACCCACCTCGGAAGGAGGGAAGGATGGGTCACCCTGGAGCCTGGTGAGTTCAAACCTTTATTGTCAATGCACAACATGTGTACAATGAAATTTGATTTGATTTGAAATGAGATTTGAACCAGGGTTGGGGCTGCTGGGGGCTCGCAGGGGTTCAGGGGAGCCCCTTGCTAAGATTCTGCGCAGTTCAGAGAACCCCCAAATCCCACTCTTGGCTGGCCCGCCCACCCCACTTCGCCCTTCCCAGGAGTCCCCACCTGGCCCATTTTGGATGCAGGTAAGGGCAGGGCGTGCACAGAGGCTCAGGGAGGGCAAAAAAATGGCCCTGCCGGAAGTTTGGGAAGGCTGGAAAGGGCCCGTTTGCGGCTTCCAGAGAGTCCCTGGAGCCTGGGGAGGCCGTTTTCGCCCTCTGGAGGCGCAAGGAAAATGCCCCTCCCCATCATGGTGCAGAAGGCTGACTAGGCCACGCCCACCAAGGCCACGCCCATCCAGCAACCAGACAGAGAACTCCTTGCTAAACCTTCTGAAGCCCACCCCTGACTTGAACTGCCAAATTGCAGTCAGCCAGCAGTCAGCAGAAATAGCCTGCAGTACCACATTCTAACCACTTTGCCACCATGGATGATCTCAAATAGATCAAGTGATCCCTTGGGGGTGGTGTGAACAAAGGAGGATGTGAGGTAGGATGAAATATGTATCACGTCAGGCCCTAAAACAAAAACATCCAACTCTTAAGTAGCCAAGGATACCCCAGAAAGCCCCCTGCCCACTTGCTATGGCTGAATTCCAGATAAGATAGCTGGAGAGATTCCAGATTCAGCAGATGAGAGTGACTTTACCCCCAAAAATATTTATCGGCCATCTCTTCTCTTAGGGATATGAAGGGGACCGAGCCACGTCCACAAATGCTAGAGAATTCCTTGGTGTCTTGGCACTCAGACAAACCGGCTACCAACGGGCACATAGAGATGAATAATGCTTACATGCCATTCAAAAGAGTCAGTCAAAAAGCCAGAAAGGAAAGCAACAGATCAAAAGACCCCCTCGCCAGCCATCCACACCCAGATGATCAACACCAACATCAAAGAGTTGGGATGATGGGCACATCAACACAATTAAGACTCCGCCTCTTTTACATACCTCAAAAGGGGGTGGGGCTTTAATAGTGCAGCTGCGATCCCCAAAAAGAAAGGAAGACAGAGTGACAGGAAAAGGAGAGAGAGACGGCGATCCTTCCGCTGTTTTTTTTTTTTTTTTTGCCTTAATTCCTTAACTTAAATAAATAACTTCACTCTGTGAGAGAAAAGAAGAATCGTCAGCTTTTTCTTAGGGAGAGAAGAAGCATTAAATGTGTTTGTCTTCAACCAAGATAAGAGGGAATTCCTCTTCTGTACCTTTAAAAAATCTTATTACTTTCACATTTACTTTTTTAGGACACTGGGGAAAAAAGGAGGCAGAAAAGGATCAACAAAGAGAGATCCAGAAGGGAAGAAAACGCCTCGTTTTGTGGTGTTCTTAGGCAATGGCTCTTATATATGTCCTCCTATCAGTAGTCAGGCACTAATGAACAATGGACTTAGAGTTTAGGGTGCCACGATTCCACGGTCAGGTCATGGGCGACGTGAGAGCGGTCTTCCAATAGTCTTCCAATAGTCTTCCAATAGTCTTCCAATAGTCTTCCAATAGTCTTCCAATAGTCTTCCAATAGTCTTCCAATAGCAGTCTTCCACAGAGAAGAAGGGCTCCGCCTGTTCTCCAAAAGCCCCTGAGGGCAGGACAGAAGAAGCAATGGACGGAAACTGGCCAAGGAGAGAAGCAACTTGGAACTAAGGAGGGATTTCCTGACAGGGAGAGCAATTAATCTACGGAATGACTTGTCTTCAGAAGTTGTGAATGCTCCAGCACTGCAGGTTTTTAAGAAGAGATTGAACAATCATTTATCTGAAATGGTCTAGAGTCACCTGCTTGAGCAGGGGGTTGGACTAGAAGACCTCCAAGGTCCCTTCCAACTCTGTTATTCTGTGATTTCAGCCTCATAATCACCCCCATAATTTAAATTATCCATGCAATCTTCTTCTTTTTCTTTCTTTTAGCTCTCTCTCTCTCTCTCTCTCTCTCTCTCTCTCTCTCTCTCTCTCTCTCTCTCTCTGCCTTCACCTTCTAAAGTGGAGCTGAGTTAGAGAAAGGAGGTTTATGAGAGGAAGGCTGGATCAAGCTAAGAGCATTATGCTTCTTGTATTTTAATGGGTCTCCAGAGGAATCAGAAAGCACCGGTTTGAGAAAAGTCAGTGAGACAGAAAGATAAGTTGGCTGGGAATGCGAAATCCCAGGGAACAGAGAACTGAGACGGGGGGAAAAGGGTGATGTTTTCTGAACTATCAAGGGCTTCCTTTAATTATCTTATAATGTTTGGGGAAGATTACGATTCAGGAAAAATGTGCAGAAGAGCTGAACAGTGACTGAGGCAGATTCTTTCCATGCAGGCAAAATCATTGCATGAACCTTTGACCCTCATTTTCAGATTATTATTATTATCATGATTAGACCTGGGAATACAGCAGATTTAAATTAATTGAATTAATGTATTATGCTGCCATCAGAATTAAAAGAGTGGGCTGGTATTAAGGTCCTCATCATACCAAGATAGCCCTCAAGGAGGAGACGGATAGCAAAATGAATAAAACGGTGTTTGCTAATTCAGGTTGCAATGCACAGATCCTGAATCTACCATCAGTGAAAGGTTCCCTGGGCCTTGGGGAAGACTCACTGAGTTCGTTTAACAACTGAGGACCTGCTCAGCCTCTCCTTGTTTCCATGTTCAAGACCCTTTGGAGTCACTACAAACGCAGGTGGGACTTCCTGCACTCGTCACCCAGCAAACTAAGCTGGAAATGGACAATTGCAGGTTTAAATGCTCAGCGCCCAAATGGAGCTCCTCCATGCAAAGGCCTCTTGGGGGCTGGCAGCTTAGAAAACATTTGAGGAGTTTCTGTTACTCTGCTAAGTTAAACTATATGGAGGCTCTGAGCTTGGTATTTTTGCTTACAGGCGTTTCATTACCCAACTAGGTAGCATCATCAGTGTTAGAAGGGAGTGGGATTTGCTCTCTGTTTATATTGGTTTGTCCTGTCAGTGTTGGTGGGTGGGTGGTTTTCTCCTAGGGAGCTCCTTGGTTAGGGTCTTGTTTTCTGCTTTCTTGTTTGTCTGGTGTTAATCCCTGCTTATCTGTTGGAGAAGATGTTTTCGGGACTTTGCGTTTCCTTCTTAGCTTTGTTTATTGTCTCTTTTGCATAGGGTGTAAATGTATGTTTCTATGTCCCAGAGGTGCTTTTTCAAGAGGCAACTGGTTTTCCTGGTTTCGCTTCTCATCCCAGAAGCTTCTTCAGCCTCTTGAAAAAGCACCTCTGGGACAACCATGACCTGAATGATGGACAATCTCCACAGATGTGGATTTCTATGGATCTGTTGAAGGGGTCTCCTGATGACCGATTTGTTTAAATGCCAAGGATCCAGGAATTCCCTGGTGTTTTTGGATTCATCCATCTTCTGCTTCCCTTTCCAAAAAAGGCCCAAGTCAAGTGAAGTTTCAATTGTGCTGTTGCAGACACAGCACAATTGACAGTCCTGATGGTGCAGGGGTTAGAGTGCAGTATTGCAGGCTTATTGTGCCGACTGCCAGCAGTTTGAATCCCACCAGGCTCAAGGTGGACTCAGCCTTCCCTCCTTCCAAGGTGGGTAAAATGAGGACCTGGATTGTTGTGGGCAACAGGCTGGCTCTGTAAAACTGCTTAGAGAGGGCTGGGAAGCCCTGGGAAGCGGTGTATAAGTTTAAGGCTAGTGCTTTGCAGAAACGACATTGACTTACCTGCCTCCCCCTGCCTTCCACGGATGTCCTTGAGCAAAATCCAGGTTCAGCATCTGGAAACGAAGCCAAAGGGCCGAGGAGAGCTATAGAAAGAACGAGAAGGGAAAAGTCAGTATAAAACATCCGGAGTGCCTGGAGAACAGATGAGACAAAAAATCTATCAAATAAAGATAAAACAAAAATGGCACCTTAATTCTAAGTCCTAGTAAGGATGAGATTTTAAATGGCATTTCTGTTTTAAATTCCATTATCAAAACGTGATTATTTCCCTCCACTATCTCACCAGGATTTGAAAGCCCTTAAAAAGTCAAGTTATAATTTTTGGCTCTTTCTAAATGGATTTCTTCAAGGCAGGCAGTCCGTGGCTTTCAACTGGTTACTTAGCAACCATTTGAAGAAGTGATTATGGGCTGCCCAAAAGGTACTTATATGACTTACTTCTGAAGTTGTAATGGCAGCCTCCCCTCATGGTCATGTGATTGCGATTTACAATGTTTTTGCCAAAAATTGGCATTTACTTCCTGCAAAAATGCCCCACGATGAACAATGGGTTGAACTTAATGACTGTTGATTCACTTAATGACCATGGTTATCTGTTTAACGACTGCCACAAAGAAAAGGTCATACAATTGGGAAGGCCCCACAAAGGCCCATCACAACTTAAAGCAGGCTGTGTGATGGTTGTAACTGATGGACCTGCCATATTTGATACTGAGATGCTGTATGTGTCTCTTTAAATGCACTTAGTCCTTCAGTTATGACCACAATTGAGCCTTGGTCAAGGAGAGAAGCAACCTCGAATTAAGGAGGAATTTCCTGACAGAACAATCAGTCAGTGGAAGGACTTACATCTAGAAGTCGTGGGTGCTCCAACACGGGAGGCTTTTAAATAAGAGATTGGACAACCATTTGTCTGGAATGGGGTCGGGTGTCCAGCCTAAGAAGGGGGTTAGACTAGAAGACCTCCAAGGTTCCTTCTAATGCTGTCATGGGTAGGGTTTCCTGCTTGAGCAGCGGATTGGCAGAGAGAGAGAGAGAGAGAGAAGCAATTTATTATTGTCTTCCTCCAATGTTTTTATTTTCAGTGCTGTTTTCCGTATATCTCATAGATCTGACATTTTCTGATGGTATCCCAACTCAAGAACCAATCCTGCTTATCTTAGGAAACAAACCAAGATAAGCTTTATATTTCTACAGGCTGTCCTCGGTCTTTCAATTATTTGATCCCAAGCTGTTTGGGGCTTTAAAAAACCCAACTCTTCTGATGTACATTTCTTTTTCCACCCATCTGCTTCCTCTGAAACAGAAGTGTTATAGACAGCATGGGAATCATACTAAGATCTGTGTCCTTATTTTAATTCACTTACTTTCCCTATCAATATTTTATTCTCATCATAAATATTTGAGCCTGTAAGCTTTTCTTTAGCATTTACAGACCAGACTAGAATATGATGAATAATTTAGAAGCAGAAGTACAAGCTGGCACATAGAAATGGTTATTAAAATAATATAATTTGACTTGCAGACAATTCTCTGCATATTCTTTACGTCTTCTTTTCTCTGGGTTTTCTGATCCTATTCTTTTGGGATTGCAACGGTTGAAATTCAAGAGAAGCAAAATAGCAGAAAGCAAATTGTATGTTTCTAGTCCTGTAGTATTTTTGAAGTTTTATCATGGGACGGACACACACAAAAAAAGAACAACCCAATCAACAGATATTTAAATGGATGGCATCTTACAGGAAGTCCTCACATTACGACTACAACTGGGGCCAGAAATTCTAAGCAAGGTGGTTGTTATGCCCAATTTTAGGACTTTTCTTTGCCATGTTTGTTAAGTGAATCATGTGGTCAATAAATGAATCCAGCTTCCCCCAATGACTTTGCTTCTCAGGGGTGCGGCTTTGCTCCGCATTTGGAAGGCTTCTCACTGGGTGGTCGAATGCATCAAGAAAGACACCAGGCAGGTTCTATCTCGGGTGAGCTGCCCCGATCATGAGCTCGGGGAAGCTCTTTTATTAAAAACACATAGTGATACGTCATAAGCGGTGAATTCTATCCAATCATTATGTTACATGAGCAGAAATATTAGTGGACACATAGCAGCATCCAATTACAGTTACATGGTCAGTTTAAAAGGTACAAAGTAGCAAATCAGCGCCTGCAGTCCAGTTATTAGCCCATGATGACGTGTTGTTGATTGATGTTCTTTGTTCCTGGTACACGCTTTCAGCCTACGTGAGGCCTTGAGGCCTTGAGGCCTGGTATGTACCGAAACTGTTGAAGCTGATTTATTACTGCATCTCCTCTGTTTTAGTTTTATACGAAGGAAATTCTTCTGGATCTTCGTCACTGCCCATGCAAAAATCTGTGCGAGCGCACGCATCAGGGTCTTCTGAGGGTATGACTTTGTACAGAGGTTCCTTTTCCCAGAGGACATTAACCTGTGCATAAAGCTTAGGGCATCTAATCATACCCAGAGAGAAATCATCCAGATGCCCTAAGCTTTATGGTCTCCCCAAGATACACAAAGAAGGAACTCCATTTAGACCAATAGTCAGCTCCATAGGCTCACCTCTACAAAACCTAGCCAAATTTCTCGCCAAACAACTACAGCCCTATGCAGAATCCATCAACTCACACGTAAGAAACTCATTCCAGTTCATCGAGATCATAAAGAAACAAAACTTACAACCCAGCGACCTACTAGTGAGCTTCGATGTCATATCCCTCTTCACCCAAGTGCCAATAAAAGAAGCCTTGACAGCCATTCAAAACAAATACAACCCACCCCCAGCACATCCTAGATCTGACCAACCACTGTCTATCCAATACATACTTCACCTACAACGGACAAAAATACAAACAAATAGAAAGAGCACCCATGGGATCACTCCTCTCACCTGTCATCGCAAACCTCTACATGGAACACTTTGAAACACAAGCTCTAGAAAAATATGATCACAAACCCAAACTCTGGCTCAGATACGTAGATGACACCTTCATAATCTGGCCACATGGGAAAGAAAAACTGAACAACTTCCTCACACACCTCAACAGCCTACACCCCAAAATACAATTCACCATGGAAACAGAAGCTAACAATCAACTTCCCTTCCTAGATGTCTTGGTATACAAAAAACCCAATGGCTCCCTAGGACACACCATCTACCAGAAGAAAACACATACAAACTGCTATCTACACGCACTCTCACACCACCACCCAGCACAGATCAATTCCGTAGCTGAGACACTCATCTCCAGAACAAAATGCTTAGCTGATGAACAACACCTAAAAACCGAACTAAACACTCTCACCAATGTACTAACAGCCAATGGATTCCAAAGAAAGAAGATTACCCACCTAATCCAAAAAGAAACCCCAACCAAAATCCAAGACAGAGAACAAGAGAACGGCAAAGCCCTCCTCCCATATATAAAAGGCACTACAGACAAAATCAGCAAGATCCTGCAAAAACACAACATTAAAACAGCATTCTGCACAAACAGAAAAATATCCACCATCCTAAGAAACCCTAAAGACAAAATCGAGTTAAAAAACCAAGGAGTATACGAAATCCCTTGCACCGCCTGCCCCACCACATACATTGGACAAACTAACAGAAGAATAAGTGCACGCGTTGAAGAACATAAGAACTCAATCAAAAAGAAGAACCGACCTCTTCCCTGGTCCAACACCTCAAAGCCACAGGACATGAGATTGACTTTAAAAATACCAGAACTATCGCCAAAACTGAACACTTCAACAACAGAATAATCAGAGAAGCCATAGAAATAGAAAAACGCCCACACAGCATGAATAAAAGAGATGACACCTCCCGCTTACCAGCCATTTGGAAACCCGCCCTCATGAACAGATGAGTACCTAACATGATGAATGACACCAGACCCACACCCACGAGGGCCACACAAGATGCCACCACCACACTTCCACGTAAAAAGCAGACTCACACCCACACAGAAGATGAGACACGACCACAGACCAGAAGCCGCACTGCAGCACTACCCACTTCAAACCCCTCTGAGCCATACATGAAGCGAACTGACCCCGACCATGAAGATGCAGCACGACCACAAACTCGGAGCCAAACAGCAAGATCACAGCTCACCAGCTCAAATCCCCCAGTAACTAAGACCAACCTGAGCACAACCAAGCCCCCACCTGAACAGAACACACCTCCAGCCAATCAGAACATGGCCAACCCCCCAACCAATCAGAACACAGCCAAACCCCCAACCAATGAGAACACACCCCACCCAATCAGAACACAGCCAAGCCCCCACCCAATCAAGTCACACCCCCACTAGCAGTTAAAAGGAAGAAGCAGCTGCAAGCTCACATCACTCTGAGAAGCACAGAGCTGAAGACAGAAGCCTGAAGATGATGAATGAGACTTCATCGAAACGTTGCCTAGATACTTCCAATCTTACGCGGGAGAAAACCCGAATAACCAAAGATCCACATACAAATACCGAGAACCTCAGAATATATATATATATATATATATATATATATATATATATATATATATATATATATATATATATATATATATATATATATATATATATATGGCATTCAGCTTTGTTCGGGTATTTTCCCATGTCATTGTAGTTGTTCTTTTAAAGTTGTAGCAACGTTTCAGCAGAATCTCATCTTCCATCATCAGGCTTCTGTATATGATGATGGCAGATGAGATTCTGCTGAAACGTTGCTACAACTTTAAAAGAACAACTACAATGATGTGGGAAAATATCCGAACAAAGCTGAATGCCATACATGTAAGTACCCAAAACTTAAGAAAACTACATACATAAAACATATATACATACATATATATATATATATATATATATATATATATATATATATATATATATATATATATATATATAATAGGTCTAGGTGTGTTCAGGTCTTTTCCCGTGTAAGATTAAGAGTATCTTGGCAATGTTTTGGCGAGGTCCCACTTGCCATTCTCAGACTGGTGCTTTCTGCTTTGTGCCATATATCTATCTATCTATCTATCTATCTATCTATCTATCTATCTATCTATCTATCTATCTATCTATCTATCATCTATCTATCTCTATCTCTATCTCTATATCTATATCTATATCTATATGTTTTCTTAAGTTTTCACGGGTACTTACATGTATGGTATTCAGCTTTGTTCGGTATTTTCCCATGTCATTATAGTTGTGCTTTTAAAGTTGTAGCAATGTTGTAGCAGGAAATACGACTTCAGCAACAGAATGGTCAATGTCTGGAATCCTCTACCTGACTCTGTGGTTCCTTCCCCAAACCCCAAAAACTTTAACCTTAGACTGTCTACTATTGACCTCACCCCTTTCCTAAGAGGTCTGTAGGGGGCGTGCATAAGCGCACCAATGTGCCTACCGTCCCTGTCCTATTGTTTCTTTTATTTTTTCTTATATGTATCCATTTCATGTATTCATAACCATGTTTATTCTTATATATATTATCAAATGCATGCTTGACAAAATAAATAAATATAAATAAAAAAACTAGATGTCCTGAGCATCTCACCCAGTCCAGGTAACCAGGGACGCAATGCTGGTGGGCTCTGTATGTTCCAAGGTCTCTGGGTTAGAGACACGCCTTGCCCACAAATGCCAGAAACGCCACGGTGGTCTTATCTGCTCTTCCGCTGCTTACACTTCTGTCCTCCTGAGCCCCATAATCTCCCAGCCAAAGGAGGTGGGGGATACTAAAACAACTCAGAGTCTTCACCATTATGTCTGAAACACGCTTGTCAGTTCTTTCTTCTATCCTAGTGTTCACTGACACTTTTCACGAGAAAAGAGCATTCATGAATTCCTTTTCTTCCAGATAACCTTTGCTGGATGAATAGAGTCTTCACCGTAGGCTTTCCTATGGATTAACCATGTGCAGCACAGGAAAAACATTTTCAAAATATCTTCATATGGGTCTCTCTCTCTTAATCTTTGCCAAAGCCACTTATCAAGACTCAGGCTGAACATGGTGATATTCAGCTGTCCATGTATTTGTATTTCGGTTAGAAGTTGATCTCCTTGGAAAATTATGCTGGTATTACTCATTATTTTCATTTTCCCAAGTGATGCATAAAAAGTAAATTATAAAGCCAGAGAATAGACAGCAGTGAATAATGCTAATTGTAATTATGTCTCCTCTTCCTCCTCCTCCTCCTCCTCTGAAACTAACAAGGGGAACAGAGATCTGCTTCCCTCTACCTCTTAACATCACTGGAGTGCACAAAGCAACAAAATCCTTCCAAAGCATATCGAGCAAACCTAAAAATGCAACACCCAAAGGGGAAAGATGGGAAGATTGGCAGAATGCCTCTACTAATATCAGCTAATAGAAGACATGAAGGAAATCCATTAATCTTCCCAACAAAAAGACGAATTCAATTACATTGTCAACTGGGAAACTATTGACATTTGTGTGTGTGCCACTGAATCAGCATCGACTGCTGGCAACTGCTGGACTAATCCCTCCAGGGCTTTTGGGCAAGATTTTCAGAAGTGGTTTTGCCTTCTTCATAGTGCTGGAAGAAATATCCATTTGCTCAGTTCCAAGCCTGGAGAAAAACATTGGAAACATGGAGGCCGATTGGAAAGATGGTTCAATAGTGAAGCAGAACTACCAAGCCCATGGTTCTTGGCAGCTGACCACTTGGAGTTGAGAGTTGAGAGTGAGGAGTATTTATTCCTTATCTTGGGCTTTGCACTTGAGCTTCCTGTTCCTGTGCAAGAACATGTATTCTATTGGCTGTTTTAAGGGTCATAGCTGGCTCTGTAGGTTGTCTGGGTTCAGGTCTGATTGAAGTTCAGACTCTGATGCAATGTCCTTATGGGATTGTGCCGTGTGGTGAACTCTGCTGCTAGTGGGTTACTCCTATTATGTCCTGGAGGGTCATCGTGCCTTAATCCCTTCACCCTGGAGCCGAAGGTCTTTTGTTCTGTAGATAGGCTGGCCCAGTCCTTCTCAGTGGGCACAAAGGATCAGCCGGGGAGAGGGAGAGTTGAGTCTGCTTTCTGTTTTTTAAGAAAAACATGTTTCTCCACTTCTCTTTTAGGGAAGTAGATTATTCTGCCTTTTTTAATATTCCTCAAAATATTCATTCTTCTAGGAAAGGTATGCATGCTAACTTTCTGCAATGGGATTGACAGAGATAGACTGGCCCAATATCTCCAGGCAGTCTACTCCTTTTCCCTTTCTTTTGGGGAACAAATTCAGCTTTGAACGAGGAGAAACAAAATGACTAGGAGATGGAATGGCAGAAAAGTTAGACTTCTGGGGACAGGTCTCAATTGATGATCTATGATTCTGTCGGAGATTTGGCACCTCCCTGGATGAAGTCAGCGAGCAAAATGATAATATTGCCATTCTAGATCTTCCAGGATTGGTGGCAAGCAAGGTCTTAGCCATATCTCCCACAACTTGATGGGAATTGAAGCATAAATAACATCCTTTGCTATGCATGTCATCTGTTTCAAATCACAGTGAGGACACGGGAGAAACAAAATGGATTTTTCTTGCATTGCGCTTTAATCACCATAAACTACACTTGGATCCTTCTCGGTAAACATCTCTGGCTGTGAACCATCAGACGATATTCATTTTTTGAAGATTGCTCCTCTGAAAAATGATGCCCACAAAAGAAGACACCGGGTACATTTAATGAAGTTATGAATCTGTATGCTAAATTATCCCAATGGGATAGGTGGGAATACAGATTCATGCGCACGCAACACCTAAAATGTGTTGTCAGAAAAGATGGCCAAGCATGTTCTTTCACCTGGTGCTGAGCTGAACTGTGAGTGTCCAAAAAAATGAATTTTTCCAGTAGAATTTAGATACAGTATAACAGAGCTGAAAGGGACATTGAAGGTCTTCTAGTCTAACCCACTGCTCAAGCAGGAAACCTTGTGGTTGTCCAATCTCTTCTTAAAAACCTCCAGGGATGAAGGAAACCCACAACTTCTGGAGGCAGGCTGTTCCACTGATCAATTGTTCTCACTCTCAGGAAATTTCTCCTTAATTCCAGGTTGCCTCTCTCCTTGGTGAGTTTCCATCCGTTGCTTGTTGTCCTGCCCTCGGGGGTTTTGGAGAATAACTTGATCCCCCTTCTTCTTTGGGGCAGCCCCTGAGTTATTGGAAGACTGCTCTCATGTCACCCCTTAGTCCTTCTTTTCATCAAACTAGACATACCCAGTTCCAGCAACCGTTCTTCCTATGTTTTAGCCTCCAGTTCCCCTAATTCTCTTAGTGGTTCTTCTCTGCATTTTTTCTACAGTCTCAACATCTTTTTTACATCGTGGCAACAAAAACAGGATGCTGTATTTCAAGTGTGGCCTTACCGAGGCGTTATGAAGGGGTATTAACACAACACGTGATCTTGACTCTATCCCTCTATTAATGCCACCTAAGACTGCAAGACAACCAATTCCTTAAGTGCAACTCTGGGGAGCATGAAAGAATAGCAATAAAGTCTGAGTGCGCAGTATGAACTTCTGAACCATAAAAAGAAAACACAATAACAGAATAGAAACCTTTCTAGCAAATTCCTTGCTATTTTCCCCAATGCCATTAAAGGAAACACTTTTTGGAAGCTAGACAGTCCCCTTCGTGGGTGGAATCACCTGATTGCACAGGCTGGCTGCGATGCTAAAAAAGAAGAAGGAGAATGGAAGAGTTCACACTGCAATATCACTTCACTGATTTTCATCCTTTTGATGAATTAAAAAAACAATTCCAGGCCAAAACACACCTTTTGGAACATGGTGAGGCCATTTGCAATTCATAGCAAATGTGTATGTTCTCACCCATTTACATATAAATAAAAGAGTGGGGATATTCTGCACAGACAGGCAAATTTATAAGAGGTGCTTGTCAGTTAAAACAGGAATACAAATAAAGGTCTGTTAAGACAAAGGTACAGAGGAATGGAGGGTTTTTTTAAAAAAAAAATAGAACAATGGAGAGGAATTGGATGGAATAAACTTTAGTTTCTTAAAAAATAATAACTGGAACAAAAATCTACATGATGGAGTTATCTATTCTTAAAAGCGTAACAGAGTAACAGCTTGGAGACGTTCTACTCCAATCCGTTGCTCAAGTAGGAAGTCCCACACCAGGCAGGAGTGCAGAGAAGAGCAACGAAGACGATGAGGGGACCAGGGGCTAAAACATACTGTATGAAGAACAGTTGCAGGAACCGAGGGTGTCTAGTTTCATGAAGAGAAGGCCTGGGGGGAGACATGAGAGCAGTGTTCCAGTATCTCAGGGGCTGCCCCAAAGAAGAGGGAGTCGAGCTGTTCTCCAAAGCCCCTGAAGAGAGGCAGGACAAGAAGCAACGGACGGAAACTCACCAAGGAGAGAGGCAACCTAGAGCCAAGGAGGAATCTCCTGACAAATGAGAACAATTAACTAGGCCTCCAGAAGTTGCAAATGCTCCAACACTGGAGGTTTTGAAGAAGAGATTGGACAACCATTTGTCTGAAGTGGTTTCCTGCCAAAGCAGTGGGTTGGACTAGAAGACCTCCAAGATCCCTTCCAACTCTGTTGTTCTATTCTATTTCAGACAAATGGTTCTCCAATCTCTTATAAATCTCCAGTGATGGAATTCCCACAAGTTCTGGAGGAAAGTTATTCCACGGGTTTATTATTCTCACCATTAGGAAATTTCTCTTTAATTCCAGGTTGCTTCACTCCTGGATGAGTTTCCATCCTTATTGCTTCTTGTCCTGCCTTCAGGGGCTTTGGAGAATAAATCTTTGGGGCAGCCCCTGAGAAATTGGAACTCTGCTATTTTGTCCCCCCTAGTTCTTCTCTTCATTAGACTAGACACAGCCGTTTCTTGCAATTGTCCTTCCTTTGTTTTAGTCTCCCAATCTCCAGTCATCTTTATTCCTCTTCTCTGCACTCTTTATAGAGTCTCAATATCCTTTTTTATATCATGGCAACTGAAAGTGGACGCCATATTCCAAGTGTGGCCTTACCAAGACATTATAAAGTGGTAAAAAGGAAACAGAGGCATGAACTAATGGAAGGTAATCCAAGATACCTATATTTCCCCTGTTACATTCTCTCATTGTTTTAGCCCACCTTCTGATGGTAAGGTGAAATAACATAATCCGTAATATGTATTCGGTGAATGGTCAGCAAATATTTTAAAAAACAAAAACAAAGTGAAGCAAAGCTATAATCTAGTGACATCTAGCAAATAAAACACAGAATATAACATCTATTCCTCTCTTATGATGTTAATACTCTCATTACCCAGATGATTGATCTAAAACAATAAGTATAAAATAAAAAGGGAAATTATATAGCCCCTACATTTTATTAGTGAAAATAATACATCTTCAATTTATGATATGATTTAGATTTATACATGGATTAGAAAAATTAGGACGCAAGCTAAAGTCATGTTTCCCATAGAAATATTTGGTATTTAAGATTAGTTAGAGTTCTTCATTCTTCCATAAGTTCTTTGTGAAAAATAAGGAATTTCTGTCAGCAAACTTCTAAGCAGGTTACATGTGTAATTTGGCCTCTTCTCATGGAAAAACCTCCTGTTTCAAACTGTTGAGAGACAGTTATTTTAATAACAGGACTTCAACAGCAATATTTTGAAAGGAGAGTTCATTTTTGGTGTAGGCTGACATTTCAAAACAAGAAAGAAACAGATTGTGTACTTCTACAACCCTTCTTGATAGCTTTAATGCTTCCGGTAAATAGTTTTGTGCATTTTCTTTTTTCTTTGGGAAAATCTTTTCACGCTGGAGTGAAGGGGCTGCATGAAAATGACCCATGAGGTGTGACAAGGAACAAAATGCTGCCAAATGAATGTATTATATGCTATGAAATTGTAGATAGTTTTTTGTACAAAAGTTCACGCTGCCCAGTTTCTGCTTATTGAATCTAGCAGCCATGTGGAAACCAGTCCTAAATTCATCTGAGTTCCTTTTGAAACTTGAGGACAATCTTTCTTTCTTTCTTTCTTTCTTTCTTTCTTTCTTTCTTTCTTTCTTTCTTTCTTTCTTTCTTTCTTTCTTTCTTTCTTTCTTTCTTTCTTTCTTTCTTCCTCTTCCTCTTCCTCCTCCTCCTTCCTTCCTTCCTTCCTTCCTTCCTTCCTCTCCTCCAACTCCTTCCTCCCTCTCTCTCCTCCTCTCTCTCCTCCTCCCTCCTCCTCCTCCTCCTCCTCCTCTTCTTCTCCTCCTCCTCCTCCTCCTCCCTCCTTCTCCTCCTCCTCCTCCAACTCCTCCTCCTCCTCCTCCTCCTCCTCCTCCTCCTCCTCCTCCTCCTCCTCCTCCTCTTCCTCCTCCTGGCAACTGAGGAGTATCCCAAACAATGAGCTGAACGAAGGTAACCATTTTATCCCAACATTTTGGTTCAGTGCTGATTAATTTCCCTCAGCATCTGCTTTCCGCCTTTAATTAAGCCACCCGAAGAGCCCATCTGCCTCAGCCTGATAGGAAGTTATGATCATGGAAAGGGGGATTTTTAAAAGGCTGCATACCTCATTTAACAAGGATGTTATAAAATTAGCGCTCTGATCAGGAAAAAGAGGCAGAGAGGGGGAGAGAGCGAAGGGAGGAAGAGGAGGAGCCCCCTCTGATAACAACATTAATCAGAGAATTAGCTGGGCCTGGCAGCTGCTGAGGTTTCCCTGACGCTCCTTCAGGATACAAATTGCACTTTCCAGTGGTAATTATGGTCTCTGTACGAAAAGAGAAGAGGGAGAGAGAGAGAGAAGGAAATGCTTTGTTTAAAGAAGCCGCAGAAGGATAATTTCTGCAGTTACAGGAAGTCCTCGACTTTCAACAGGTCATTTAGCGACCGTTCGAAGTTACAGCGGGCACTGAAGAAAGTGGCTGAGGACCATTTTTCACATGACCGGGGCAGCCTCCGTGTGGCCACGGGATCCAAATCCAGATCCCTGGCAACTGACTCACATTTACGACGGTTGCCACGTCCCCTTGGGGGTCCCGTGATCCCCTTTTACAACTTTTTGATCAGCAAAGCCAATGGAGGAAGCCAGATCCACTTAATGACAGAGTTAATGACTGCAGGGATTCACTGAACTGCTTTGGCAAGGAAGGTTGGTGGCAAAATTCACATAATCAGTGTCTCGCTTAGCAACATAAATTGAGGGCCGTACGTCGCAGGCTGCCTCTCCTTCTATGCCTGGGTGTTTACTGGGATCCATTCTCAGTAAATCCGCGATGAGGAAGGTGTGACCCAGTCAGCCGTGTCCGATTCTTGGCGGTTCCGGGGCTTCTCCAGGCCTCCCAACCTTGCACTACTGGCTGATAAGATGCTCAAACTCAGTTGCATTGGGGGCCACATCAGGGCTGTGGTTGACCTCGGGGGCACCGGGTGGGGGGCGTGGCTGACTGGGTGGGCGTGGCCAGCTTGACGCTACTCCCCAAATTGCTGGCTTGTTTCCTCTTCGCATTGGGCAGGCTGGGCTGAAGTGAGGTGGGCCAAAGCCCCCCTACCTTTCCAGGACGGCTTGTGGGCCACATCCGACCACATCATGGGCCAGTCCTGGCCCGGGGGCCCTGAGTTTGACACCCCCGATGCATGATCCAGTTGCCATGAGCGAAGTATGGCTGGATGAACCTCATCCATCCATACTGACTGGAAAGCGTGGGTGGCAGGATACAAACCGTTCCAAAGAAACAGGCCTAAGAAGAGGGGAGCTGGCCTTGCATCCCATGCCAGAGATCTCTGCCCACCTACAGAAATGCACAATTGTTTTATGTTGGCTAAACTTTAGGGTTTTTTATTGCAAGATGCTTGAGAAAGTTAATCTGTGCATAACTGGGTGTGAATTAAAGTGATCTCCATCTCTCAGATAGACGCAAGGAAGGTCAGCTACTGAATTTTCTATTTCCCAGATGTTTTGACATCATTCTTACCTTCTCTTTTTAAAAATGAACGGGGTTTAAAGTATTTAAAATTAAGTATTAATTTTTGATTTATTTTTTTTTAAACAATTGCAAATTAATGTCCAAGTGGAACAATGCTAACTGTTGTGACGTTTCAGATGGGGATAGGAGAACATCATGCATGCAAATCCATGGACAAATGTGGAAATTTATGGATAAAAGATGGGAGAAAGAGAATTGTTGTGGGTAGAAAATGAATTCCAGAGGTTTGGAACAACAAAATCCTTTTTGTTGTGTCTCTTTCACCTTCTGGATTCACAAAGCTTGAGTATGTATGCAGGAAGAGTTCCCTTTCCCCCTTTTGTTTTTTCTCCCAAAACACTGACACAGAAACCTATAGTTAAGAAAGATGGATTTTGTAGCATAAGAACTGGCTTTTTGTTCTGTAAATTTCCGTACATATTGATGGAGGTACTAAAGATCAATTTTTTTTCCTGCCTGGCTGAATGGAGTGGATTAGAGGTTACATCCCATCACACAATCCAGAGCTTACGGCAAAAACAAAAAAAACTTTTGCCTTCTTGCAATTTGGTCTAGAATGGGAGCCAAGGAGGGAGGGAGGGAGGGAGGGAGGGAGGGAGGAGGGAGGGAGGGAAGGAGGAGGAAGGAAGGAAGGAAGGAAGGAAGGAAGGAAGGAAGGAAGGAAGGAAGAAGCAAGCTGGTAGGAGTAAACTGAAAGGAAGGAAATTGCAGCAATCAGAACTGAATTCTCAGCATTTATGCTAAAGGATTGAAGATTTCATCTTGCATTGTCTAGAATTTTCTCTTCCTCTTCCCCAATTAAAAGAAAAAAATGTTTGCATGTGTTTGCAATCAATGTATTTCCTCCGTGGACCTTGCATCACTTTCTCCCCCATTAAATGGTTAGTTGACTGCACAAAGCATCCGATGGCCAAACAATGTCACCTAACTAGGTGAGGGTTTAATAAGTGAAGAGAAATAATGAACAGGAGATGGTAGGAGTGTTAAGTTCGGAAGGTCGGGCTCATAGAGACGAGAGACTCAGAATCAGTGAACAACAGCTCTTTATTTACAGGCTAGATCTGAGTAAAAAAAAGCAACACTCGCGGTGGCTCTTTTATAGAGCTCGCCGCGGCTAGGTGGCCAATGACACTGCTTTGAGTTTCCCGCGATTGGTTTCAACCAATTGTGGTAGACCCCTAGCGAGCCAATCCGGGCCGCCCCGGCTGTCCAATCACGTAACGGCTTAAACGGACCAATAGGAATGCAGGGTTTCAAGCCTGCTGATATGGAACACCCCTCCCCTCTTGGTATCGTCCAAGGGGCGGGGTGATGTAGTCACGTAGGTAGGCGGGTCTCCAGACCTGCCTACTTGACCTGCGCGCTTCAGTAAATCTCTGGTCGTCAACCGGTTCGGACGGGCTCCGCGTCGCTCCCAAACACCTCGGTGGAACCGCCTGGAAGGGTGAGCCGGGCCTATAGCTGCGACTCCCGCCTGGTTCACCCGGGTTGGTCGAGTTGTTTGCTCCGCCGCTCCCGCCTGGATTCTCTGGGTTGGTTGAGCTTGTCCAGCTACTTCTTCCAGGTGAAGCACCTGTCTGCAATGGTTCTGTGTTTTCAGGTGAGTATGGTTGGTTTATTTTTTGGCTTCTGCTTGGGGGGTGTTCTGCTTGCGTTGAGTTTTTTTCTTTTTCGATGTTTGAGGTTTCCCCCCCTCTGATTCCTTCGTTATAGTCTGTGTGAAGTGTGCTGGCCAGCCTTGACCGTAGCTGGTCGATGTGGCGCTTCCAGCTTCGCCCATCGGTTGTTTCAAGGCGGTATGACCTGGGTCCGGTTATTTGGGTGATCTGTGCAGGTACCCAGAGAGGGTCTCCGGTAAAACTTTTTGCGAAGACAGTGTCGCCGATGTGGAATGCTCGATGTCGGCTGGTGGAACCTGGCGGCTTTTCTGGATTATACGTGGGGTGTAAACGGTCTAGTGGTGAGCGGAGTCTTCTGCCCATAAGTAATTCCACTGGGCATTTGTTTGTGGTTGTGTTAGGCGTGATATGTTGTATCAGTAGCATTTTATTAATTTTTTCCTGAATGTTGCCGTCTTCTATTTTTTGTATGGTTTTTTTTTGGTAAACTGAACCATTCGTTCCGCCCGCCCATTCGCCGCCAGGTGAGCGGGCGATGTTAAGGCATGTCTGATGCCACGGTTAGCCAGGTATTGTTCGAATGCCAGTGCCGTGAACTGTGGCCCATTGTCGGACACTAGCACGTCTGGCAAACCGTGTGTGGCAAAGAGTTTGTTTAATTTGTTTATGACGGCTTCCGTGGTAGTTGTTTTCATGGTGCAAACTTCCAACCAATTTGAATAAGCATCAACGGTAATCAGAAATGTGTGTCCTTTAGTGGGGCTTTAGTGATTCTTGACCAGGGGCCTCTAGGGGTTTCCCATTCCAGGGGTGGTGCTGAGGGGGGGGTGGATCGTGTTTGTTGGCAACTGTTGCATGTGGCTACCCATGTTTCGATCTGCTTGTCCATCCCTGGCCACCAAGCGTAACTTCTGGCCAGGGCTTTCATTCGGACGATGCCCGGGTGCCCTTCATGCAGCATGTCCAGTACTCTATTTTGCAATGTCTCTGGTATTACCACCCGGTCTCCCCAAAGTATGCACCCTTTTTGTGAAAAAAGTTCAGTTTGCCGGTTCCGGAAGGCTTTAAAAAGTTCGTCTTTGTCATTTTCTGGCCAACCCCTCTCTACCCAGCTCAAGACTCGCGCCAGCCGCTTGTCTTTTTTTGTTTCGCAGGCAATGTCTGGCGCGGTGAGGAGTGGGCTGGGTAAAGTTTCTATTTGGAGGACTGGTATTGTGGGTGCTGGGTCGTCTTGCACGTCCGGAAGGGGGGAACGGCTTAAGGCATCAGCGTGCAAAATGTCCTTACCGGGGCGGTGTGTGAGCTGGTAATTATAGGTGGCCAGGAACTCGGACCACCTAGTCATTCTAGGTGACAGGATGTTTGGGGTGGCCTTGTTGCCTGCCAATATGCCTAGCAGAGGTTTGTGATCAGTAATGATTGAAAAGGTCCTACCGTAGACGTATTCGTGGAATCTTTTCACTCCGGAGATGATCGCTAGGGCTTCCTTGTCCAGCTGGCTGTAGTTTCTTTCCGGTTTGGACAAGGTTCTTGAAAAGAAGGCGATGGGTGCCTCTTTTCTGTCCGGTAAGGTATGACTGAGAATTGCCCCCACTCCAAAAGGCGATGCGTCGCATGTAATTGTCAGCGGTAGAGTCTCACTATATTGGATGAGGACTGCGTCGAAGGTTAAGAGGTTTTTTATTTGTTGAAAGGCGTTTTCTTCCCGTTTACCCCAAGTCCAGGAGGCAGTTTTGTCCAACAGTCTATGCAATGGTTCTGCCACAGTCGCCTTTTGGGGTAGGAAAACATTATAAAAGTTAATGAGTCCTAAAAACGCCTGAAGTTCCATCTTGTTTTTCGGTCTGGGGGCTTCCTTGATGGCTTTGAGGTTTTTTCCGGTGGGGTGAATTCCGTGTTTGTCTAGGAGGTACCCCAAGAATTCAACCCTCTCGGTGCATAGTTGGCATTTCTCTTTTTTAACTTTCAAGCCAGAGTCTTTAAATTTTTGGAGTACTGCCCTCAGGCATTTTTCTAGTTGTTTTTTATTAGCCGCTGCCAATAACACATCATCAAAATACGGTACTACTCCCTTAATTCCTTGTAACAGTCTTTCCATGAGGCTTTGGAAGACCCCAGGGGCGACGCTGACGCTGAATTGGAGGCGGTTGCATTGAAATGCCCCTCGGTGCATTACAATCGTTTGTGCCTCGGCGGTTTCTGCATCGACCGGCAGCTGCTGATAGGCTTGTGCCAGGTCGAGCTTTGCAAAGACCCAGCCTCCTCCCAGTGAGTGCAGGAGGTGCTGGACTACTGGCACGGGGTAGGCGCTTTGCTGCAGGGCGTGGTTGAGGGTGGCCTTATAGTCCCCACAGATTCTTATGGAGCCATCTGGTTTGATAGGGGTGACTATAGGTGTTTCCCAGTGGGCATGGTCAATAGGCTCCAATACCCCTTGGGCGATGAGCTTATTTAGTTGCTTGTCTATTTTAGGCTTGAGTGCAAATGGCACTCGCTGCGGTTTGAGGCGAATGGGGGTGACATCTGGGCTAAGATTGAAGGAGATTGGGGACCCTTTGTACTTGCCTAAGGTGTTGTCAAAGACCTCTTGGAAGTCCCGTGCAAGCGTCGCTTCCCAATCGTCATCGTTTGTGTGGTGGATAACAGCCATTTCTATCCCAAGCAGCTCGAACCATTTTAGCCCGAGCAAGCTGGGGCAGTCTTTGTCCACGATGGTGAGTGGCCTTTGAACGTGATTTTGAAGTGCCCGATGCCAGCTACTGGGATGCGGTTCCCCTGGTAGTCTCTGAGGATCAGTTTTTGGTCGCTTAGCTCATATCGACGTATGCTGGGTATTAGGCGCTTGATGGTGTGCCACGAGACCATGGAAAGGTAGGATCCGGAATCCACCTCCATGGTGCAGGGTTGGTTTTCGATTTTCACCACTACGCGTACCTTTCGGGCATCTATGGTTGAGGAATGGCCAATGACAACTGTTTGGTGGGTCTCTTCTTTTCGTGGCGGCTCGCTGAATTGTTTGTTCCAGCCATCTCGGCTCCATCGGCTGTCAGCCTGGCGTTCCCGATTCTTGGGGGGGGTGCCTTCTCGTCGTCTGGGGCTGCCTGTTCGGCGCTGGGGACTCTGGTTACGTTTATTCCAGCATACTTTTGCGATGTGCCCCCGCTTCTCGCAATACCGACAAATGGCGTCAAGAAATCAGCATTCAGAACGGGAGTGATCGCCTCCGCAGTCTGCACACTGGAAACCCAACTTACGACCTCGCCGGTCTCGCCGATCGCGTTCTGACTGGAGTCGGTGGATTTCTTCCTCCTCGTAGTCGCTGTCAGAGGGGGATTCGATGTTACCGTGGTGAGTGGTGGTGGTGTGTTTCTCTGACGTTGGAATAGTCTCGCTGATAGGATGGCGGTTGGTTCCATTTGATCATCGCATCCGGGCTGCTGATTTGAAGGTGGCTTCTGCTGCAGTTGCTTCGTCTATGGTGTCGGCAAGGGAGATACTGCCCTTGGCCATCAGCTTGCTTTGTAGTGTGGGGTCTTTTAGGCCGAGGACGACCTGGTCTCGCATTGCCTCTTCTAGGTCGGTGAATCCGCACAAACCTCCAAGGTCCCTTAGATCCGCCACGAATTCGCTGATGCTCTCGCCCTCGTGTTGGTCTCTTCGGTAAAAATTGTGCCGGCGAATGAGGGTGGGTACGGCCGGGGCATAGTGGTTTCTGAGGATGGGTGCGAGGTCATCCCAATCCATCGCCTTGACGTCCGCAGCTTTCACCAAAGCCTCGGCCATTTTAAACACAGCGGGCCCGCAATGTGTTAGGAATACAGCCCATTTCCGGTTGCCGTTGGCGTCTTTCAGGTTGCTGCATTCCAAAAACATCTGGAACCGGTCGATGTAGGACTCCCAGTCCTCAGTGGCCGGATTAAAGGGTGTGGGTGGCGTGGCGTTGCTGGCCATCTTGATGGTCATTTCGCACCGTTTGCCACGTGCTGGAATGTCTCGTTGTCTTCTCTATCCCACCTTCGTCGCCAGTGTTAAGTTCGGAAGGTCGGGCTGATAGAGACGAGAGACTCAGAATCAGTGAACAACAGCTCTTTATTTACAGGCTAGATCTGAGTAAAAAAAGCAACACTCGCGGCGGCTCTTTTATAGAGCTCGCCGCGGCTAGGCAGCCAATGACACCGCTTTGAGTTTCCCGCGATTGGTTTCAACCAATCACGGTAGACTCCTAGCGAGCCAATCCGGGCCGCCCCGGCTGTCCAATCACGTAACGGCTTAAACGGACCAATAGGAATGCAGGGTTTCAAGCCTGCTGATATGGAACAAGGAGGGTCTCCAAATCCTTCCACCATAGCCTCTGAGTATCCATGGAGTCTGATGAAGGGGCCGCCTCTATTGTGAACCCAACCATCCTATTTGGAGGGAAGAGAGAGAGAGAGAGAGAGAGAGAGATGCAGTGCGTGTATATGTTGTGAGTGTATGTTATTTGTGTACATGTGTGTGTATAAACAACAGAGTGATTGGCTACACACACATGCATACATGTGTGTGTGCACACACCTCCCTCTCTTTCTAAACCAACTTTTAGGAAAATGAACATTAGCCTCTCCTCTTCTAGTACAGCCAGGTAAAAATGTAAGATGGTTTCCCTCCCTCCATCCCTCCCTCCCTCCCTTCCTTCCTTCCTTCCTTCCTCCACTCCCCTCGCTTCCCTTCCCCCCCCTCCCCTTCCTTATTGGTGAGAAGGGGCAGCATATAAATTTAGTAAATAAATATTTGCAGTGACTTGAAACAGAGGAAATACAGATAAGATAGTAATCAGCAATAGCAACAGCACAGTGTGTGTGTGTGTGTGTGTGTGTGTGTGTGTGTGATGGTTTTCTGCTGAATCACAAATGTGTGAACAGCTGTAAAACTCAACAACAGGGAAAGACTCCTCTTAAAAATGGACGCCCTTCAGAACTGATATGGTGTGAATTTTGCTCCAGGCCGCATTTCCCCCCTTCTCCATTATTTTTATCGGTCTTCCCTTCTGTCGTTTCCCATCTTTTGCTCCCCAATTGGCCGTTCTCTAGTTCAACTCCGTGGGCCGAGGTTCCGTTTGCGTGTCCTTCTCTTCCGTACCCCAAAGAGGGCTGGCCAGATGTTCTTCTGGGTCTTCCAAGGTCACCTTGGCATCTCTCTCTGAGCACTCGTTTCCTGCAGGGCCGAGCTAAAAGGCCAGATGTGGTTTCCAGCCTAATCAGAAATAATATTTCTGTGCTGCCGCAGAAAGTGTTTCGGAGCAATATTTCTAGGTGCCCGAGCTGACATAATGGGAAGAACAAATTGGATTTACGGTCACCCACAGAGACATAAAACGGGAAGGCTGCAAAAACAGAACATGGGAAAGTTTGTTTGAATTCACTTATTCTGAATTCTTCTTCATTTCTCCACCTGCCTCAGCCCTCCATCTTGCTGGCTAGGTTGATGTTGCACTGTTTATAGTATTTTATATATAAATTATATAGTTTTATCTTTTAACATTGGAAGCCGCCCAGAGTTGCCATGTGGCAAAGATGGGCAGCTAATCCATTTCACAAACACAGGGAGTCCTCAACTTACAACAGTTCATTTAGTGGCCATTCGAAGTTACAACGGCACTGAAAAAAAGCAGCTGAGGACTGCGTTTCACCCTTACGGCCGTTGCAGCATCTCTGCGGTCACGTGATCAAAATTTGGCGGGTCGGCAACAGATTCATCCCGGGGTCACAAGATCCGCTTTTGCGACCTTCCGACAAGCAAAATCAATGGGAGAGCCAGACTCACTTAACAACTGCAGTGATTCACTTAACAACAGTGGCAAGAAAGGTCATAAAAATGAGGCAAAATTCACTTAACAACTGTCAATGGAAATTTTGGGCTTCCTTCTGGTCGTAAGTTGAGGATCACCTGCCAATACCACAAAGGCATTTTATGGAAGAGAAACTGGAGCCCCACCTGGCCCATTCTGATTGCGTGAGGAGAACTCCGTGTTCTGCAATGGGGTTCACATACTCTGCGCCTTTTGCTGATTTGACCTGTGCAAATGAGGCCACCTGGCTGTCCCACGTGCACATTTAGGTAGCTCAGACGGAACGGCTGAAATTTAGTTCTGCAAACCCCCGTCAGGCAACCAACCAACCAGAAGAGCTCCGAGAATGGCTCCCACAGGCTCCTATAGTGTTGATCCCTTATATTACAAGCATTTCCCAAGACTGCTCCTCCCCTTGGCAAGCAGGAGATAAGAGCCATGGTGGCACAGCGGTTAGAATGCACGATTGCAGGCTAATTCTGCCCAGTGCCAGCAGTTCAATCCTCACCAGGCTCCAGGTTGACTCCGCCTTCCATCTTTCCGAGGCTGGTAAAAGGAGGACCTAGATTGTTGGGGTCAATAGGCTGACTTTGTAAACCGCTTAGAGAGGGAAGTAAAAGCACTATATATAAGTGATATATAAGTGCTATTGCTATTCCTTCCTTCCTTCCTCACTTATTCCCTTATTTCTTCCTCGTGGCACGGGGATTAGAATGCAGTATTGCAGGCTGAGTCTGCTCACTGTCAGGCATTCAATCCTGAGCAACTCCAGGTTGACTCAGCCTTCTGTCCTTCCAAGGTAGGTCAAAGGTGGGCCCGGATTGTTTGGGGGCCATAGGTTGACCTTTATAGACCTCTTAGAGAGGCTGAAAGTCTCTGCGGAGTGGTAGAGAAGCCCAAGGGCTATTTCTATGGCTGTATAGAACGAAGGGTTTGATCTCAATTCCTCCTCCGGGTTCTCTCCCTGCCTCCTTACCCCCACTGTCCTTTCCATCCGTTACTGGACTCAGGCGGTCAGCTTGCGGTGCATAGCTTAGCAGAAGGTCAGCCATGACACAGGGTTGATTTCCTTCAGGATCGACTGCTAGGATCTCCCCTCCAGAGTCTTCTCCAACACCAACAACTCCAACAACATCCATTCTGATGGCCTAACTCTCACAGCCATCCATTGCTAGTGGGGGGAAACCATAGCTTTGGCTGTAGGGGCCATTGTGGGAAAGGGGATCGCTCTGCTTTTTAATATGCTGTCTAGGTTTGCCATTGTTTTCTTCCCAAGGAGAAAGCATCTTTTCATTTAGAATGGGATGGGATGAGATAACAGAGTTGGAAGGGACCTTGGGGGTCTTTTGGTCACCATGATGTAAAAGAAATGTTGAGGCTCTAGAAAGAGTACAGAGAAGAGCAACCAGGAGGATGAGGGGACTGGAGGCGAAAACATATTGAAGAAATGGTTGCAGGAACTGGGCCTGGCTAGTCTGGGGAAGAGGAGAAGGACCAGGGGAGACAGGAGAGCAACCTTCCTGTATTTGAGGAGGGGCTGCCCCAGAAAGGAGGAGGAAGGGGTCAAGCTATTCTCCAAAGCACCTGAGGGCAGGACAAGAAGCAGAGGATGGAAAGTAATCAAGGAGAGATTTAACCTGGAACTAAGGAGAAACTTCCGGACAGTTGGAACCATTAATCAGCGGAACGAGTTGTAAATGCTCCAACACTGGAAGTGTTTCAGAAGAGACTGGACGACCATTTGTCTGAAATTTCATGGCTGCAGTCACCATCTGCAACGATCTTGGAGCCCAAGAAAATAAAATCTGTCACTGCTTTCATTTCTTCCCCTTCTGTTTGCCAGGAAGTGATGGGACCAGATGCCGTGATCTTAGTTTATTATTATTATTTTTTAATGTTGACTTTCAAGCCAATTTGTAACTCTATGTAGATACAAAGAGAAGTGATTCAAAGTTTTTGGGAGGTGTCATGCATGGAACAAATAACTTTTGGGTTGTACTTGATTGGATGATTCACAAAGGCAGACAGGCAGGATAGAGAACAGGAAACTGCTTTAAACTTCTCAGAGATGGCAACATTGAGTTCAACCACACGGTGCCCATTGCACATCAATTAACTTGAGGCAATTATTCCAAGGGGTATTATTTCCCAAGGCCTCTGTGGGGTATTAAAGTCCCTAAAAGGCCAAGCTAAATTGTGGAAAATATTCTGCTTAAAACATTGCGATATACAAATACACAACCAATTTTGGGATAAGTTGCTTCTGCCCATAAATCTAGATCCCTGGGTTGTTGGTTTTTTTTTTATGAAAAAGGCATTCTTTGTAACCGTTATTATTTTGCAAGAGCAGAACGATTTATTAGACCCTTTTCAAATAGCCTATTACAAAGTTCACAGTAGTTTCACATCAATTTTGCTCCAGACATAGATGGAAAATGTTAAGGGTGATGGGGAGATGTCTACTTCATAAACTTGCCAGCTATTCATTTTGCATGATCTGAGTTCTGCTTTCATCTCCTGGGGGATTTATGGCAAACTGCCACGAGTTCAGGAGGAAAGGGTTAAGCAGCCAACTGGCTGCAGATTTTGGCTGGAAAATCAAACTTTAAGCAGCTAATCAGCAACAAGATTTTCCATCTCTTCCAGGGGAGTTTTTCAAGAGGCAGAGATGGTGGGAGGCAGCCCAGAGTCCCAGGAGGAAAGGGGGCCTTTCCCAAGGACTCCAAAGAGGAGACTGCATGGCATCGTTGGCATACAGAAAGCGGGTGAAGACAGAAAACAGGGCCTATCTCATAGTTATGCAGATCGTACTTTAGTCTGGCAAGACTCCTGCCTATAAGTGAGCAACAATAAAGAAGCAACTCGTGTTTTTCTTAGCGATTTAGTGTGGGGTCCTTGTAGCTCTCTCAGCTGAGTTGTTTTCTTGCAGACATTTCATTGCCTAACAAGATAATATAACCAGGGATGGATGGATGGATGGATGGATGGACGGACGGACAGACAGACAGACAGACAGACAGATGAGATAGATATGTAGGTAGCGAATAGAGGGGGGGGAAAGAGAGATAAGATAGAGATAGATAGATAGATAGATAGATAGATAGATAGATAGATAGATAGATAGATAGATAGATAGATAGATAGATAGATAGATAGATAGATAGATAGATAGATAGATAGATAGATAGATAGATAGATAGATAGATAGATAGAGACAGAGATAGAGAGATAGAGATATACAGAGGTAGAGAGGTAGATGATAGATAGATACATACATGGTGAATGGATGGATGGATGGATAGATAGACAGACAGACAGACAGATATTTTGAGGTCCTAATATTCTCTCAGCTTGGTTGTTGTCTTGAAGATGTTTCATCACCCAACTAGATAACCTCATCAGTGCTAGAAGGGAGTGGGGTTGCTCTCTGTTTATATACAAGTGGCTGCCGTGTTAAAGTTGGTGAGAATATTCTGTGTGGTTCCTTGATTAGACTGTTTACTGTCTGATTTTTTTTTGTCTGAATTGGAAGTTCCTTGACTGTTTTTTACTGGGAGATTGGCTTGTTGGGCCTGGCAGGATATAACGATAAAGTTACTTCCCCCCTTCTACTGTTACTATCTTCAAAGAAGAATTATTGTCTTCCAAACGTCTCATTTTCATTACCGTAGAAATTTGGATGACAGTGAACGGAGGTCTGAGGACTTCTAAGCTGCCCCACCTTCTTTCTACGTTTCTCTTTTGCTAAGATGGCACCCCCCCCCTCCTCCTCCCAAAACTTGTATTTCTCTCTTCCCTACTTCCCCCTCTTCTTTTTCCACCTGTGGTGTTTTCTGAAATGCCCCGCAAACAAATCTGGGCGGCCACACCTCTATTCACCTGGTCCGTGAAGAGCAACACACCTTTAACTCAACAACACAACAGGTAAAAGGAAACCGGTCACCTCCTCAGGGTGGATGGATCCAGCTCGGTCACCCTGTCCCTGGAGGGAACTTCCTCAGGGCGTCTCTCTGTCAGGATTTGAGAAACTGGCGGATCCCTTTGGGATCTCTGACTTCCACCCAGTGATTTACGCACAATGTCCCTGGACCGTTTTTGAAGGAAATGCCTGAAGCGGAGACTCAGGTCAGAACAAAACACACAGCTTAAAAAATACGTCCCCAAAAGTTCAATTTAAAGCAGAGCCTCGGGAATGCAGGCAGTCCTTGACATACGACCACCACTGAGCCCCAAATTTCCATTGCTAAGCAAGACGGTTGTTAAGTGAAGTTGCCCCATTTTATGACCTTTCCTGCCATAGTCAGCAACATGGCTGTTCGTGACTCTGCTTGTCAGAAGGTCCCGAAGGGGGCCACGGTCACCGTCATAAGTCTGAGCCAGTTGCCAAGCGCCTGAATTGTGATCACGTGACCTCAGGTAGGCTGCAACGGTTGTAAGTGTGAAAAATGGTCATAAATCCCTTTTTTCAGTGCTGTCGTAACTTCTAACAGTCCCTAAACGAACGGTTCTAAACTGAGGCGTTCCTGTTGCGCAGCTGAATGAGCCTGAAACGCAAGAGGGCGGCAGAGAGGTCCTGAAAGCAGGCGCACCAGGCGGCCCGTTTTCCCCTAAATGGTCCTGATTGTCTGGCTCCGTTTGTTTCCAAGCTCAGCACAGGCCCACCTGTTCCCTGGTTCTTTCTTTAGCCTCACCCTGACCTGATCTTAGCAAAAACTCAAGGAATCAGCCATAAGTACACTGTCTTAATTATGACTTCATCCCCTGTTTTGATTGCTTGTCTAAAATGTCTCTTTTGGCCTCCAATTTCTTCATTCATTGCGCATCAGAGCAAGAAAAGGAAGACAGCCTCACTGAATGTTTCCACATTGGAGCAACCAAGATCTATAGGCTAGACTGGACTAGGACAGGACAGGACAGGACAGAAAAAAAGAAAAGAAAAGAGAAAAGAAAAGAAAAGAGAAAAGAAAAGAAAAGAAAAGAAAAGAAAAGGTGGAATGGATTGAAGGCAGTAAAAAGTGTCCCTTACTCTAAAAAGACTTCCTAACATCTGCAGAGAGATAGCTAGCCAGATGTGACCTTATGAAGCCAGAAGACAGCCAGTGTTTCCTATAATCGCATTATAATTTGTTTAACTGTGTATTTGTTGTTTATCCTGCCTTTATTGCTGTTTGTAGATAGCTCAAATATACCTAACACTTCTTCCTTCTCCTGTTTTCCCACAACAACAACCCTGTGAGGAGGGAGGGAGGTGGGGGAGGGAGAGAGAGAGAGAGAGAGAGAGAGAGAGGGGGGGGGAGAGAGAGACTGGTTTTCATGCCTAAAACTCACCGTCTCCTGGTGATTGGCCCAAAATCACCCAGCCAGCTTTCATTATCTTGACTTATGGTCAAGATACGGTTCATGGTCTTAAATGCCACAGATTTGTGGGGGGGCTTCTTTAGAGTAGGCAAACTCATCTGAAAAGCCACATGGCATCCACTTTTCTTCTTCATACAGCTCTCCAGTAAACATTGAGAGAGAGAGGAGGAGGAGCCCAGAAGTGCAGTGAATAAAAGGTGGAGAGAAGTAGAGAGAAAATATTCAAGTGTCAAGTTCAGCCGTGTCTCCCAAATGGTCTTCCTTTTTAATGCACTTCAGCAACTGGAACACCATCCGTGATGGCGAATGAGGGGAGTTGAGGGTCATTGAACACTCTTAATTTCCCCAATGCTTTCAAATTATGGTAGCATCTGTTCCAAATAACTTTCCACATATCAGGAGTGGAAAGCCGGTAATTAGCCCCGCCTGTTCCTTCCAGGCATTGGAGTGCCTCTTCATTTAAATCTTGGTTATGGATGGACAGTCTGGACCCCGTGGTAGATTCAGAAGGTTTGCAGACAAAAAGAAGGGGCGGTAAAGGAAGAAGGATCAGAGAACGAGAGAGCTGGAAAGGGACCCTGGAGATCTTCTTATCCAACCTCCTGCTCAAGCATTTCAGACAAATGACTGCCCAATCTTTTCTGGAAGACCTCCAGGGATGGACCCTGCAGACCCCTGGAGGCCAGCCCTTCCACGGGTTCATTGTTCTCACTGTCTGGAAATGTCTCCTTCATTCTGGGTTGGGTCTCTCCTTGATGAGTTTCCACCCATTGCTTCTTGGACTCCCGTCAGGGGCATGATCGGGAAAAAGCCTAGCTCATACTCTCCGTTTTTGGGCCATCCACCCATTTTCATTTTGGAGCGCAGCAAGACGGCCCAGGGGACCTGGATTTAGAACTAAGTGGATTCCACGTCTATCCGCTCCATGGAATTCAGCCAGATGAAGAGGTGTCACCAGATGCTTAAAAATATATTCCCCGCTTTGGGCTATAGAAACACCATTAAGTTTTTCCTGACAACTGAGGTGTGACATAAGAATCAGGTAGATTGTCTGAAATCCTGTGATGCTGAAGAGAGCAAGGGGGGGCATTCCACACATGTCGGGGTTGGTGATCGCGCTTCTCTTGATTCGTGTTCAGCTCCTAACACCTAGTGGATGAATCCATGGTGGTGGTGATGATGGGGGGGGGGGAGGAAAGGGTCTTCTGGTGATTGGGCCAAACTCACCCAATCAGCTTTCATGCCTTAGGCAGGACTAGAACTCACCATCCCCTGGTGATTGGCCCAAAGTCATCCAGATGGTTTTGATTCCTAAAGAGGGACTAGAATTCACCATCTCCTGGTGATCGGCTCAAACTCACCCAGTCAGCTTTCATGCCTACAATGGGACTAGAACTCACAGCTCCTGGTTTCTAGGTCAGTACCTTAACCATCCTACAAGACTGACAAAAGGCAGCACAAATGAATTGTGTGCGACAGGCATGATTTCAATTCCAGTCCATGCGTCTTTTCTGTACCTCTGCACCTGTGCCTGACGGTACGTCTTGTGTGCTAAATTGCATCCATTTGCTTGTTGGGGCCGGTGCGTTCCACCCACAGAATATCAATGGGTCCCAGATCAATGGCTGTTCCAGCCATCCTGGCAACCCGTGGCCTTTCCAAACTGCGCAAAGAAGGGAGACTCAGGTGTGAGTTGGGCTGTTCCAAATCGAAGCTGTGCCGTTTGACTCTTGGCAACGAGCAGTTCAGTCCAGCTGCCGATCTCAGAGGCCCAGGGAATTCCAGCCAGCCAGAAAACATCACTCACACATCTGCGGAGCCCACTGGGGGACCTGCCTCTCCTCAAGACCACGGTGTCCTTTCTGGCTGCTAAAAGAAAATGGCCTGTAATTCTGCACCTTAGCAGTTAACCGGAGAGCGAGTGATTTTCTGTCAGCTTATATCCATCAGATGCTGATGGACATGAATGGATGGCTGTGTTTTGTTGGCGTTTGCTCTCCGTAGAACATTGAAATGGTTTTCTAGAGTGCAAGTGACATTCTCTTCGTTTTCTTTTTTCCCTCTTCAAAGGACGGGGGAGAGAGAGAGTTTCTTTAATATTGGTTTAGGGATCTTAATACAACGGCATGCCTGTGGTTTAGGAAAATTGAGTATCTCGGGCAGATTGGCATTGAATGGGAATGAAAAAAGCTTGAACAAGTTTTGTCTGACACTCATTGGGTAGCAATGTATTCTCCGGAAAGGAGAGATGTTGCAAAATCAGAAATTGCCTTGCAATCCTTTCTTAGGGGCCTTTCGGTGGTCTGCACAGGGATATGATGGACAGCAGGGTTTGCTATAAGAAATTCCTTCCAAAGATCAGAACTTTTGACCAAAAAATTTACCAAACTTGGAAATAAGGACAACAACAGAAATAACAGAGCTGGAAGAGACCTCAAAGATCTTCTAGTCTAACCCCCTCCTCAGGTAGGAAGCCCTACACCACTTCATACAAATGGTTGTCCAATCTCTAATGTTTTGAGAGGGGAAAACTGGAAGAGGAGGAGGAAAACATTCCCCTCTTCACCTTTTCCAAACCATGCATCAGTTTCTACACTTCTGCTTTTTTATTTATTCATATTATTAAATTTATTCCTCATCCTCTTTTCACTTTGTGCTAAAATGCTCCAGGGCTGGCATCAGCTTAAAGAGAGAAAAAAAAAAAAGACAAATCACACCCAGAAGTTGCTTCCTGCAAGTCCTTACAAAATCATCCATGCCACATGCTGTGAAGATCTGTGAGTACACCCAACCGGCATTTCCATCTCATCTCCAATTTTGTGGTGTGTTTTTATTCCTTCTTCTTTAGATAAAAATAACATTTTGAAGGAAGGAAAGAAGCATCGTTTATTCACATAGACAGGGAAAAAACTGGAGTGAAAATATAATGGGACACCCCTATTTTTACTTTCACAAAATAAACCTTCTGTCCTTGGGTTGACCTTTCCATTCTTCAAAGGAAAAATATCAATGCCACACTTTTAATTAACAGCACCTTGTGATTGTTTTCCACCCTCTTTCTGGCTTGGTGAAATCAAAGGAGAAGGGAAAATCTATATGCTGGAAGGGATTTTAAAAGAAAACAACCAAGCCTGCAAATTTCCTTCTCTGCAATTCCTCCAAAATTGCCCAATAAAGAGAAGGTAGACCATTCTCCATTGGTCAACACAGAGATCGCGTGTGTGTGTGTGGGGGGATTGGCTAGCCTTTGTATAAGCGTGCATCCACATCTTTGTGTTTGTTACTTTTCCTCCACCTTTAATTTTCTTTTTCTTTTATTTCTGCTTTTATAATTGTAACGCTTGTGAAAAAAATTATTTAAGGGTTTAGAGTTTAAGTTTCTTATCATTTTAGGATTGTTTCACACTTTCCAGAGTCCCTTCCTGGGAGGTGAGTGGCCATGTAAATTTGATCAATCAATCAATAAAACCTGCTAAGAAACAAATCAAATCTTGGGTGAAATCACATGTCTTTCTCATCCACTCCTCTATACAAGCCTCCCTTCTCCCTCCCCACTTGAATCCTAAAAGAATGGAATATTTGGAGGAATATTAAAAGGGCAGGATGGAATATTTCTCCTAAAGGAGAAATAAAAAAAATCTTAAAGGAGACAGAAACCAGCACCAGTCTCCCTGCCTGCCAGTTTTTAGAAAGGCCGATTTGATAATCCATTCAAGACAGGATATTTTGAGCCAACAGATAATTTGGTAATCCAGAAGATCTACGACTGTGCGGAAATGGATAAACTCACCCAAAAGTTAAAAGATAAGGAAGACTCAAAATATTTTACAGTTTGGGAAAACTGGTATAATTGGATAAAGGATAGAAAACCTGTGAGTAAACAGATAGGCAAGAGAAAATATGAAGAGGTCATGATAGGAGTATATACCAGATATAGGAACTAAGTATTGGAAAACTGTTTGATAAAAACATACCATCTAAGCAATTAGAAATGTTTATATTTTTACATTTATTGGTTATGTATAACTTTTTGGTTTCATATTTTATGAAATATTTTGTATTATGTATATATTTTTTAATGTTTAATAAAGTTTATTTTTTAAAAAAAAAATATGACAGGATATTTCAAAATTCCTTGGCAGAATGGTAGGATTAGAACGCAGTCCGCTCATGCAAGATCCAACACAGGACGAAAGCCACTAATAGGGATTGCCCAGCCTCCTTTCAAAACACAAGCCCCTTCACTGCAGTCCAAACTTCAAAGTCACAGAAACCTACAAACTCAGATAAACAATAAGCCAAAGGTTGACCAGATTAGCTCAGACAAACACCTAGGATTTACATTTCCCCTTTTGTCTATAGAGCCAGCTATGACCCCTACTTGAACCCATAGGAATCTGACAGCAGCCAATAGACTATTAGAGGACATGTTCTTGCACAGGAACAGGAGGCTCAAGTGCAAAGCCCAAAGGAGGATTAAAAAAACCTACCCACTCTCAACTCCATTTGGTCAGCTGCCCAGAACCCATGTGCTTGGTGGTTCTGCTTCAGCATTAAGCCACCTTTCCAATCAGCCTCCATGCTGTTTCCAGCGTTTTTCTTCTCCCAGCTTGGAACGGAACCAGAGGGATTTTCTTTCCAACCCAGGAGTCAGGCGTTCATTTCCATTTGGATTAATAAGTGGTGGCATGTAGCAGCTTACTTATCCACCACCTACTTTGGTTCATGTTGGTAAAATTCGGCAGAGTCTGGATTTTAAAGGACGGATCTCTCCATTAGAATGGAAGAAGCTTCTCGGATGAGAAGGGAAACATTTTCAAAGAAAAAAAAATAGCAGGCCTCTTTGGAAGGGCCCCCCTTGGGGCAACCATGGCCAGGATGGTTGAGAATCCCCATGGACGACCAGATCGCCCAAGAAATCTAGGAGTGTATATTCAAAAGCAAAGCAATGGCGGAAACCTTTCCATATTTTTGACAAGAAAGCCAGGGGTGACCTTCCATTTACGGTCACAACAGAGCCAAAAATTAACGTTGCTAAGTGAGATGTTTGTTATATGAGCTTTGCCTCATTTTATGACCTTTCTGGCCACATTGGTTAAGCGAATCACAGCAGGCATTAAGTGAGTAACACGGCTGTTAAGTGAATCGGAGCTTAACGCCACCCACATTCACTTTTCCTGATCCAGAACCTGGCAGTGGAACCAATGGCTTCGGTCGAGGGCTCCCTGGATTCAAATTTATGACAGCTACTTACCAAAAACATTTCCATGCAAGCCAGGTAGAAAAGAACAATGAGCAGTTACTTGCAGAGATTTTCATGAAAACAACCCACAGAAAACTTTGAAGTTGCTTCTTGAACTTACAGTGGAGTGACCGAAGGAGAGAAAGTTTTTGCCTTAAGACAGCCGCTGTATATCAACAAGGGTCATTTTGAGAAAAGGATTACAACTGAAATGGGGGGAAAGGGGGCATTTGCAATTTACAAATCAAGTATGAATATTGCTTTCCATTAAGAAATATTCAAATTGGATCTGCATACGTTAAGACGCTAGCTTCTCATTTGTCATCATTTAATTGGCCTGAATTCAATATACCTTGGGCGACTGTTTATCCTGATAAAGGAGGAAGTGACACAAAGCTATTTAAATCCCATTTAAAAACTGTGCTACACATTTTGCTAGCGCATGTTAAAAATAGGGCTGGTTGGTAAGAGGATTTTAAACTGATAGATTCCAATGATGTGCATGGTGTGCAGAAATATGTTTCAACCATCAATTTATTCCTCTTATAGCTTCACTGATAGTCATATAAACATGAAATGTTTTCAGAAAAGGATTAAAAAATAAATAAAGTTGGTATATATCACAGTAGATTACAAGATACAGTCTATGAGATAAATCTGAAACAGAATTATAGGTTATCTGGAAGGGAAAGGAAGGGACAGGAAGGGAAGGGAAGAGAAGGAGAAGGAGAAGGAGGAAGAGGAAGAGGAAGAGAGGGAGGAAGAAAAAAGAGGGAGCGAGAGAAGGAAGGAAGGAAGGAAGAAAAGAAGGAAGTTAGGAAGGAAGTTCTATGAAGGGGATAATGACAAACCACATGAAAAATGTTGTCAAGAAAAGCGGAAGGACGTTGAAAAAAGGAAGGAAGGAAGGAAGGAAGGAAGGAAGGAAGGAAGGAAGGAAGGAAGGAAGAAAGAAAGAAAGAAAGAAAGAAAGAAAGAAAGAAAGAAAGAAAGAAAGAAAGAAAGAAAGAAAGAAAGAAAGAAAGAAAGAAAGAAAAGAAAGAAGATTGTGTGTCTTGAGTTATTTATGAAAGTAATGGAGGCGGGAGAGATGGATACTCAGACAGATGGATAGATAGATAGATGGATGGATGGATGGATAGATAGATAGATAGATAGATAGATAGATAGATAGATAGATAGATGATAGATGATACATAGAGATAGATGATAGATGATAGATAGATAGATAGATAGATAGATAGATAGATAGAATAGATAGATAGATAGATAGATAGATATGATAGATGATAGATGATACATAGAGATAGATGATAGATAGATAGATAGATAGATAGATAGATAGATAGATAGATAGATAGATAGATAGATAGATATGAAATGAAATGATATGAGAGAGAGATAATAGAGAGAAAGAGCAAAAAATATATTAGAATACTCTGATAGGTTTAAGCAGGGTAGTGTTTCATTTCCCTGTCCATGTGAGAGTTTACCTCTCAAATAAGCATCCAACTATTTTTGGAACTGGGCCTAAACGACGTACGCAAGTTTTGTGCAAAGTGTGGAAGGCAACTGGCTCCAGCCCTCTTTTCCACGAAGCCACAAAGCGACGGCTGGCTCTTCGGGTGCATTTTTGTCTCATGTTCAGTCACTTCCACTGATCAAAATGCCGGGGTGGGGGTGGGGGTGGGAATCTTGTCCAAATGCTCAGAGAACCCGAGAGGGTTTTTCAGGTATGCCTGACTTCCTTCATTGTCCGTTTGATTAGCAAGCTGCTCACGGCCTGCCCATTTCCTCCGCGTCAGCCTTTTCCCAGCCTGTGAATGTTGTCGTCTTTCCCTCCTCGCTTTGAAAGTCATCTTGGCCTCTTCACCTTTGAGTTGCTGCTCCAGGACATTACTCCCTTAATACAGGGACACCAAATCCATTTGGCTCAGGAGGAGGTTATAAGATTATTACAGGGCTGATTCAATGTTGCTGAGAGGGAAGGGGAGGAAGAAAAGAGGAATGGAAGGAGTGGAAAGAGAAAGGGAAAGGAGAGGGGAAGGAAGGAAGGAAGGAAGGAAAGAAGGAAGGAAGGAAGGAAGGAAGGAAGGAAGGGAGGGAGGGAGGGAGGGAGGGAGGGAGGAAGGAAGGAAGGAAGGAAGGAAGGAAGGAAGGAAGGAAGGAAGGAAGGAAGGAAGGAAGGAAGGAAACCTGGACAGCCATTTGTCTGGGATGGGATGAGGCCTCCTGCCTTTAGCAGGGGTTGGTCTAGAAGACCTCCAAGGTTTCTTTCATCCCTAGTTTCTAGGGTTCTACGGACTGAAACTCTTTTAATGGAGAAGTGATGCAAAATTTACATCACGTGGCCTCCCTCAAAGTGCATGAGATCTGACTGTGAAGGACTGAAGGTGAATACAAAAGAAAAAATACATATGATTAACTGAGTTAACAAGTACTTAAAAGTAAAAGAAAAGAGAGGTCAGATCCAAACTCGAGAGAAATGTTAACCTAAATATTGAACTCAGGCAATGAAAGGCAGCTTCTGGATGGATGCCATTTGGAATATAATCTCCTCCCCCTCCTCCTCCTCTTCGACATCCTCCTCTAATTTCTCTGAGAAAGTCTCCTTTAGTGGTGCAGAGTTCATGATAATTGCTATTATATTTCTGTGCAATTTACATGATTATTTATCATTGTTGTGTTGTGGTAACCTTTGCTAGAATCTCATTCATCACTGTAAGTATATGAATGATTGATGACTCTGTCCTTTTTGTGACTGTTTGCATCTTTAATGTATGCATTATAATTCCCAAAGGGATTTTATTTTTTTCATAGCGGTCTTCCTTGTCACGGTCTGAATGACAAGAGTTTTGGCAAATGAGTTTGACAATGAAAGGATGATCCTTTCCCGAAGTAAGGATGGACCCTAGTCTCTGTTTTGAGCTCTGGTTCAGGACAGATACCAGTTCGACACGGGACAATCTAAAGTAAATCTAATTCTCCGGAATGGGGTGGAGAGATCTTGCTAGTGGTTAAAGCACCAAATTAAAAACCAGTGTGAGTTCTAGTCCACACCTTAGGTATGAAAACCGGCTGGGTGACCTTTGGCCAATCACCAGGAAACTGTATGTTCTAGCCCCACCTTAGCCACGAAAGCTGGCTGGGTGACTTTGAGCCCATTGCCACGAGACGGTGAGTTTGAATCCTACCGTAGACAAGATAAGAAAAGAATTCCTTTCATCTAATTACCAGGATCAGTTTGGTCCATATCAGCTAAAACCCCAGGACTGGAGGTTTCCTTGAGAGCTTTAAAAATGTTCAGGTTAAAATGGGAATGGGCTCAGCAGTTGGCAGCCTAGATGATCTTAGTTAATCTCCAAAGCTAAGATGAGTTGGCTGTGGTTAATAAGTGATTGACAGACCTTACAAAACCCAGTGCTATGAATTAGATTGGAGAATTTCCTTCTCCATCTCCATCATCTCCATCTATCTCCATCTCTATCTCCATCTCCACCTATCTCCATCATCTCCATTTATCTCCATCTTTATCTCCTTCTCCACCTATCTCCGTCTAATCCTAGTATGATTTGATTGCTTATTGTACCTTATGACTATCATTAAGGGTTGTACCTTATGATTCTTGACTCTTGACGAATGTCTCTTTTCTTTTATATACACTGAGAGTATTTGCACCAAGACAAATTCCTTGTGTGTCCAATCACACTTGGCCAATAAAGGAATTCTATCTCCACCATCTCCATCTCATTTCTGTCTCTGTCTTCATCTCCATCTCCACCTCCCTCCCTCCCCCTCTCTCTCTCCCTCTGTCTCCATCTCCATCATTTCCATCTCCATGTCCACCTATCTCCCTCTGTGCAGAAAAGAGGCAGTCACAAACCACTTCAATAACTGCTAAGAAAAACTGGAAGGATGTTACCACAAGGAGGTGTTTCTCTTCCCCAGGGGATTTTTTTAAAGGCCTGGATTATGTTCAGATGCCAGGCTGAGGAGCACCCTTGGTCCCAGATTGGGGCGGGGGGGGGGGAGAGCATTTCCTCCCATGCCCATCTTAAGTGTCTTTCTTGCACTGTGTCTGACATTTTGAAATAATCATTAGCAACTGCTAATTCCTTGAGCAGGAAGCTATGAAAGCACAACCTCTTTAGCCTTTCTCTGTTGTTGTTAATTGCCAGGAAAACCCTGAATGCTCCACATACGGCATTATTTCTTGAAAACACTTTAATCTGAAGGATTTAAAAACATGAAAAGAGCCTCAAGGACATTTAGGTTTTTGATTTCATGAGGCCTCTTAAAACAAAAGCAGGATCAGTAGGTTTTATCCCTTGCGGGGAAGAAAAGAAAGCCTCTTATCCACCCCACCCCACCCCAAAAAAAGAGGGGAGGGGAGAATATTTTCTCAATCCACCCCCACTCCGATCTCTGTGCCAGTTTGTCCTCATCAATGTTTAAAGGCTTCGCAAATCCTGCAAGGTTGAAGAGTCCCATTAAGGAACACAGAGGCCTTTGATGGAAACGGATCGGAAGGCTCCTTGGGGTGAAAGGTCTGGAAGCGTAGGAAATGGGGGGGGTTCCCCAAAGCCCCCTCTCTTCCTTCCTTCCTTCCACAATTCCTCCCACTTTTCTTGACAACATTTTTCAGAGTTTGTCACTGCCTCCTTTGTAGAACTGGGAGAATGTAACTAGCCCAAGGTCAGTCAGCTGGCTTTGTGCCTAAGGCAGGACTAGAACTCACAGTCTCCTGGTTTCTAGCCTGATGCCTTAATCACTACACTAAATTCTTTCTCTCTTTTCTCTGTCTCTGTCTCTCTGTCTCTCTCTCACACACACACACAAACACACACACACACACACACACACACACACACACACACATCTAGACTGCTTTAAAACATTAATCTAGCTGTATTGCATCGGTGAGCTTCTGTTGAAAACAACCTCCTGAAAATAGGGCTGAGCATCTGGAGAGTTAAGATTTATTACTGGGCCTGCTGTAAAGCCTGACAATAGACAATAGACAGGGAACTCTGATTACCTGAGTTTTCAAACATCGTATCCTCCAAGGACATTTTGAAGCTCTACCGTCAACGTCTACAGTGTAGATATTTCCTGACACCATGCAAGCAGCCTTGGAAACACCAATAACAAAAGTAGCCAGGGGTCAGAAGCAGGAGGCTGATAGGCGAAGGAGCAGGACGAGGTCACCAACAATGAAGGGCTGGAGAGAGCCTCCTTATCTGTGTTGATGGAAGAGCCACGGCTGCAGTGGATGGGTGCCACAGGGGTTGGATTGCGGATTGTCCCAGAATTCTTCAAAGAGCTATTCCTCCTAACCAGGGGTGGGATTCTACCTAGAGAACCGGTTGTTACGATTCTGTGCAGTTCAGAGAACCGGCAAATCGCTCCACTGGCTGGCCCCACCCCTCCCTCCACCCACTCCCTCATTACCTGGCATGTGCGCCATCCAACTTGCCTTCCTTGTGCCTTCACCTAATTTTTGATAAGTTGCTATTTTTCCTTTTTTTTTTCCCCTGACCATCAGCTGTTCCAACTATCAGCTGTGCCGGGAGATTTAGATTATCTAGAAAGCAGAAAATCGTTGGATTTCTTGCTTTCTAGCTAATCTAAAAGCAGAACTGAACCTTCCTTAGGACTGAAGCTTCTACTTTTCAGTGCAGACTCAGGTAGCAGATGGCAGAATGGTAGATCTCTGAGTGAATCTGTGATTCTGTAAGCAACTCAATCTGCCTGCCTGGTTTTGGGTAAAAGTTGCTCTTTTTTAATAAAAAAAATTCAATATTTACATAAATATTTACAATATTTACACACAAGCCATGCCTAGCCAGTTACATGACCACCAAGCCACGCCCATGAATTACGCCATGCCCACAGAGCCGGTCATTAAGAAATTTTAATCCCACCCCTGCTCCTAATTATTCAGTAGATTTTCTACTCATAGAGTCATAAGGCTGGGAGGGGCTTGGAGGTCTTCCATTCCATCATCCTGCCCATGGCAGGAGTCCTCATATCACCGCCATAAAATGGTTGCCCAATCGGTTTTTGAAAACTCCAGCAATGGAGCACCCACAATCCTTGGAAGCCACAAGTTTCATGGTTCAACCATTCTCACGGTCAGGAGGTTCCTCCTTACTCCCAGGTTGGACCTCTCCCTCATGAGCCTCCACCCGTTGCTTCTCATCCTGCCCACGGGTTCTACAGAAAATAAATGGACCCCCTCTTCCCTGTGGCAGCGCCTCAAGTCTTGGGAGATCCCATCCTGTTTTTCCTAAGTCTTCTCTTGGTTAAACGTACCTAATTTCCTCAGCCATTCATCATATGATTTAGCCTCCAACATGTTCAATTAGTAGCAATAGGCTGCCGCAGGCTTCCTGATTCTTGTGATTTTCAGATCACAACAATTACCAACAAATGGTCAGAACCAAGGATACTAAAGCCCAACAGGCCAACTGAGAAAAGGTGACATAACTTATATAAGGAATGCCACCATCTTTTCTCTTCCACCATCTCACATCTCTCGTGGAGTGGTCCATTCTCTTACAGCCTTTCTCTTTTCATTCTCTCATCCAGATGGCCTTTCTCTACACCTTCACACTATTTCAAAACCATCCCCTCAAAAACATAATAATAAATTAACAGAATAGCAAAGTTGGAGGACTTCTAATCTAACTGCCTGCACAAACAGGAGACCCTACATGATTTCAGACCACTGGATGTCCCATCTCTTCTTAATGGAGCATCCACAACTTCTGAAGGCAAGCCTTTCCACTGATTAGTTGTTCTAACTGTCAGGAAAGCCCTCCTTAGTTCTAGGTTGGTCCTCTCCTTGATTAATTTCCATCCATGGCTTCTTGTTCTGCTTTCAGGTGCTTTGCAGAATAGGCTGGCTTCCTTTGAATCCAGTGATCCAAGTTCAAATCTCAGTGGATTCTCAAGATGAACACTGATACATTCTCTTCATTAAAACATTAAACCTTAACTTTCCAGTGGCATCTTTGTTATAAAAGTAGGAAATATCTTTTGGAGGTACAATGATAGGGTGTCAAGCTCCAAAAAGCCAAAGAAGACATGTAATTCTTCCAAGTAGATTTCTTTATTGCTCCTTACCCACAGACAGAATCTTGACAAATTAAAGCATGCTGCCACCTCCATTTTAAAAAGCATATACTTTGGGAACTATTAAAGAGGAGCTTTCTTCAGTCTCTTTCTCCCACACAAACTCTCTTGAACCATGTTGTCTTTTGCTCCTCTGGAGTGCCTCCCCTCTCTCTCTCCTGGTAATCTAGACTACACAGGAGGAAGGGAGGGAGGGAGGAAGGAGTCAGACTCCCCAAACCAACAAAGAGACATTGTGATTCTTCCTTGTACATTTCTTTATTTTTCTGCACCCCTTAGACAGAATCTTGTCAAACTTAAGTATGCTAGCATTCTCATAGCACCCCCTCCCTCCTGGGAATCCAGACTAAATTCCACCCCAGTAAGCAACCTGCATTGAGTGGAGTCAGACAGACCAATCTTGATGAAGAAATAACCATCTGTTGGTAAGAGACCAGCATCACATTCCAATAACATCTTAGCCACATATATTTCTTTCACAGTTGCTGCATGGAGCTTTGAACTGAGGGTAATAATTTTCGAGTGTCAAACCCAAAATAGAGTTCTTAAGCAAGAGAGGCATTTGGGCCATCTTATAACTCTCGTCTCTTCTTCCCCCAAAGAGGCCAGAGGAAATGGTGACTTTGTCTCTTTCACACAGTCGCTTGTTAATGAGTGAAATCACAGCTCAGACAACGCGAGAAAGAAAAGGGTGCTGTTTTTTGAACTGATAAAAACACAAACAGAAGCATCCACTGCCATCTCTCCCAAGGGAGAGGAAAGCATAAAAAGCTTTATCCTGCAACTGAACAATGGAAGAGAAGCATTAAGAAATATATTTTGAAAAACACGCTTGCAGAGGTATCCCCAAAAAGAGAGGGCAAAAAGAAATAGATTCCTTTATTGGAGCCTGGGATTGAGTTTTCATTTTCCCTGCTGGCAATTTTCAACAGGAAGCTGAGATTGATGGTTCCAGGGACAAAAGTTGCTCGGGGACTGAGTTATATAAAGCAGCCGGTATGGTAAGATGGATAGTTAACAAGTTCCCCCAAGTAGGAGAAAGGTTGGCAGGGATTCCCATAAGATTTGCACTGGGTGATGAATAAGTATACACTTTAGAATTGAAACTGGGGTTCGGGATGCAGAAGAAATCCATCGCAGATTTATTTTACTTTCCAGTGATTTGTCTCTTGTTGCAGGAGCATTAATAGGAATCAAACTTTAGCCAACCAAAATTTTGAATACCTTTTTGGGAGAGGCTGAAACAGGGAGCTCAACTTTTAAAACTTGTTGGCCCATCTGAAATTGGAAGAGCGTACGGTAAGCCCTTTTCAGAATGTTTCCATGGGTGAAATCTCAGTCGTCATGATAATACAGTGGTTCCTTGGTACTTGGTTCAGGCAGGTATGTTGAGTACCCAAAACAATGAAGCTGAGATAAGACCACAAGGGGATGTGCACAAAACAAGAGCTTCCTTGTGACTAAGACCATGCGACCCTTTGCTTTGGTTGGAAAGGCTGGTGAGTCACAACACTGACAATTTCTAGTTTGCACATTGAGTATCAAACAAAACTTTCTCATCACAAAGCACTGAGTACCCAATTGGATGAGTTTCAAAGCCGTTGAGTACCGAGGTAGCCCTGTAACTGCCTGTGCACAAAGCATGGAACACACAAAACTAAAGTGGGGAGAGAGCTGGGAGGTCTTCTAGTTTAGCTCCCCTGCTTGAGTAGAAGAGCCCACACCATTCCAGTCTCTTCTTGAAAGCCTCCAGTAATGGAGGGCCTACAGCTTCTGGAGGCAAGCTGTTCCCCGGATTAATTCTTCTCACCGTCCAGAAATGTCTCCTTATTTGTAAGTTAGTTCTCTCCTTGGTAAGTTTCCACCCAGCGCTTCTTGTCCTGCCCTCAGGTGCTTTGGGGAATAAGTTGACCCCCTCAGATATAGGAAGACCGCTATCATGTCACCCCTCATCGACCCGTGGAACAGAAGTTGCCTTCAGAAGTTGTGGGAATTTCACCACTGGAAGCTTTCAAGAAGAGACTGGGCTCCCATCTGTCAGAAATGGTGGTGGGTGGGTGGGTTGGACTAGGTGACCTACAAGGTCCCTTCCAACTCTGTTAATCTGTTAATCTGTTAGTCCTTCTCTTCTTTAGACTAGACACAGTCAATTGTTCATCCCCTGCTGTAGCCTCCAGATCCCCTTTCACCTTTGTTACTTTTCTCTGCACTCTTTCCAGGCTCTTGTCATCTTTTTGTGCTGGGATCCCTCTCAACAACAGAGGATTGTGAGATCAGGGCAGGCCACGGATTAAACACCAGCAAGCAAGCAGCCAGCCAGGGCAACCTCGATGGTAACGGTCTAACGAGGAAGGAGAGCTACGAACTGAAAAGTTGGCATTTTTAAGAACTCTGAGGGGTCTAACCAGGCGGCAAAAATTGCCAGGCCCAGTCAAACACAGGTAGTCCTCTACTTACAACAGTTTTGTTTAGTGGCCTTTTAAGGTTACAAGGACACAGAAAAAAAGGGAGCTATGACCATTTTTCAGAGCTCTGCAGCCTCCCCATGGTCATGCGATCAAAATTCAGATGGTCAGCCACTGATTTGCATCTATGACCGTTCCTGCCTCAAAGCCTCAAAGTGATCCCCTTTTGCGACCTTCCAACAAGCAAAGTCAACGGGGGAATCCAGATTCACTTAACAACCAGGTTACTCACTTAGCAACTGCAGTGATTCCCTTAACAACGGTGGCAAGAAAGCTTGTAAAAATGGGGCAAAACTCACTTGACAAATGTCTCCCTTAGCAACAGAAATGTTGGGTTCAGTTGTAGTCGCAAGTTGAGGACTCCTGGTAATTGAGAAAGAAGAGAAGCAAGGATCCCATAGAAGATGGTCGAGAGAACCAGGGCTTCACTTATTCTCATCTGTGCCAAATCTGAGGCAGATACCTTTATCGTCAGGAGAAAAGCCGAAATGTCACTTCCATATACACACATCGACAAAGGGGGGAATTAAGATGGTTAAGATGCAGAGACCTCTAATCCAATTGCAAGGGGATTCTAAGGGAATTGGAGATTTTTCTAATTGAATGGAAAGGGTTGTGAAACTGAAGGTGCTGAGAATGGAATTCTATGAGATGCTACATTGCGAAGCACACGCTCTCTGCGCTACAGGCGTGGAGATCTTCTTTGCGGATCTTACCGATTCCTCCAGGGGGGACATTATTTCTTTTTCTAAAGTGGACATGGCCCCACTGATCCATAGAACAAAGACCCCTAATAGTGTTAGAATAGAATAGAATAGAATAGAATAGAATAGAATAGAATAGAATAGAATAGAATAGAATAGAACAGAACAGAATAGAATAGAATAGAACAGAATAGAATAGAATAGAATAGAATAGGAGTTGGAAGGGACCTTGGAGGTCTTCTAGTCCAACCCCTGCTCAGGCAGGAAACCCAATATCATTTCAGACAAACGGTTGTCCAGTCGCTTCTTTAAAACTTCCGGTGTTGGAGCATCCACAACTTCTGGAGGCAGGCTGTTCCACGGGCTCATTCTTCTCAATGTCAGAAAATTCTTCCTTAGTTCCAGGTTCCTTCTCTCCTTGATTGGTTTCCACCCTTTGCTTCTTGTCCTGCCTTCAGGTGCTTTGGAGAATAACTCCCTCTTCGTTGAGATACTGGAAGACTGCTCTCCTGTCTCCCCATGTCCTTCTTTCCATCAAACTAGACCTACCCAGTTCCTGCAACTGTTGTTCATACATTTTAGCCTCCAGTCCCCTACTCCTCTTTGTTGCTCTTTTCTGCACTCTTTCCAGAGGCTCAGTGTCCCTTTTTACATGGTGGCAACCAAAACTGAATGCCTCATTCCATGTGTGGCCTCACCAAATGCTATAACGTGGTATCAGCACTTCACGTGCTCTTGATTCTCTCCCTCTGTTGATGCAGCCTAGGATTGTCTTGGCTTTTTTAGCAGCTGTAGCTCACGGCTCGCTCACTTTTAGGTGATTGTTCACTAGGACTCCAAGATCCCTCTCACAGTTACTACTATTGAGCCAGGTACCACCTACACAGTACCTGTGCCTTTTGTTTTTCCTGCCTAAATGTAGAACCTTTTGATGTTAATCAGATTTGGCCCAGCATGGACAAAGGGGCAAAGACTAACCTCTCTGAGTCACACTTTTATTTAGATCTGGATAAAGGTGGCCCCTTCCCTAAAGCTGGAAGAACCCAGAATGATTTCAAAAGCAAGCTTTATACTTTACATGGTGTCATAAGCAGGAACCCCCATAAGTCTGCTCAGCAATAGATAAGCAAAGAAATCTCAAAAGTGCTTTTTCAAAAGGCAACCAGGGTGTTTTTTTCCTTAAGGAAGAAAAAGACATTTTGCTTCTCATCCAAGAAGCTTCATGAGTTGCCGACTTCCGGTTTGTCGGCTTCGCGAGCGGCAGGGATTTGCGAAGCTGCGCGATCCCTGCCGCGCTAGCCATTTTTGGGGCTCCGACCCAGCCGGGTACGGAGCTAGGCTGCCTGCAGGGGCAGCTGAAGGTAGGGGGATCCGGAGAAGGGTTTGGGGGTGCTGCAGACTCCCTCCCTGGCCGGCAGAACTCCCTTTTCCCAGGACGGTGCAGCGGCGGTCTGTAATGGCCGCCACAAAGAAGCTGGCAGCCGGGTAAGAATGCGCAGGAGGAAGTGGAGAAAGTGATTGAGAGGAGAAAGTTTTTCTTGGCTCCTAGGACTCTAAGACATATCTAATAAAATTCCTGAAAAGTATGACTTTCTGAATAATACCTGCCAGAAGAGGGAAAAAGCGGCTGTGAAGGTGCTGAAAGGATAGCTTTCCCTCTTTTCCTACGGAATAAATAACTGGATATTAAGAAACCTATTTCTTTTAGGTGGAAATTGGTTTTAGGCGATGAGTGGGAAGAGAGAGGATTAAAAAGAAAACATTTGTATGCTAAGATTTGTTGGAGCAGATGCCTTAAGGATTTGAAGACTAGAATATATTGCAATAAGATTTTAAACAGATTTGGACTTTCTTTCTCTTGGATTGATATTGCCCCAGAAGGAGAAAGTGAGAATTCTGCCTTGGTTTGGACTGACTGATAACTTTGGGACTGTTTTATTTTTTTTTATTTTCTTTTGAATATTCTGGTTGTTGTAAGAAGAAAGAAGGGGAAAAGAAAAGAAAAGATTTATAATGGCTCTTTCTGTTGAGGAACTAAGAAAAGAATATGAACAAGCAAAAAAAATGGTAAAGATGGTGTGGAAGAAGCTTTCCTTTTCTTAGAAATGGCGCTTATTAATTATCAACAAACATTACAACAGATGAAGACAGCAGAGGAACAAGAAAGAAAGAAAGGAGCCATCTTTAATGAATCTCAGAACTTGATCCAGAAAGAAGGAAGAGAGAAAGAAAAGAAAAGAAGAGAAAAGAAGAAAATTAAAGGACTTAAGGACTTAAGATCTAAAAAAACATTTAAGAAAGGGAAAAATAAGGTGCAAAACCAATATGATGATAGTAAACAAAAGGAAAAGGAATACGACAGAGAAGGGAAGCTGGCAAGGCAGAGGCTAGAAGAAGGGGGGGTAGAAAGGTTTGTTGGGAGAAGAAAGAAAGGGAAAAGGTGGAGAAAAGCTACAATGTCTTGAAATTAAATGAAAAAAAGAAGCTTTTTTTGGATAATGGATAAAGTATAATTTTTTTTAAAAAAAAAAGATTTTGCAAGGTACATAAGATGAGATGGTAGTATTGTAATGATTTAAGAGTTGATAAGAGATTAAAATGTTAAAATGTTTAAAAATGATTGGCTTTAAAACTTAATAATAGGGGAGGTTTAGAATATTGTTTTAATTAAAGAGTTTAATAAGACTATGGTATTGATGTTATTATAAAATTTTATTATAGTATCTTTTTTAATATTTGGATTTATTGTCTAATTATGTACTTAATTATGTTGGATGTATTAGTTAGATAGAATGTACCAAGCAAAATCGGATTGGGTATTAGATATTATTTTAAAGATTAATTTGATTAACTTAGGGGGAGATAGAAAGGCATCATACTCTGATTAATGATTTCAGGAGAAACTTATTTTCTTTTTTTTTTATAAGGAATGAGACAAAGGGATGATAAAAATGGACAAAAGATATAAATATAATGATTCAAATTAAGATGATTAATTAAGATAGAAGTAAGAAGTGTGAAATATGTGGGGAAGTTAATATAGAAGGCTTAGAATGGTAAATAAAATAAGTAATGATATGTAAGATGAGCATGAATATAATTGAAGTCCATGAAGAGAGAGACACCTGGGTCCAAGTTACTTTCCAAAAAGATTTTTTTTTATGTTTTGTGTGTTGTGTGTATATGTCTTTTTGGGGGGAGAATTAGTTAAAAATTGTAGAAATATAGATTGAGAATAATGGTAACTAAGTCAGAAAGAAACAGATGAAATAATAATAATGATATTGAATAAGAGTAAAGAGAAGTAAAGAGAAATTGAATAAGAGGTTTTGGTATGTTGTATGGAAATGGTTTAAAACAGAATTATAATTTATCTGACTTGTTAAATTGACAATGGAAAAAGGTTTAAACATGTAATGAATAATGACAATTTGTGTGTTTTAAAAATTAATAAAACTTGTTTAAAAAAAAAAAAAGAAGCTTCATGAGTTGTGACTAGATGGTGGGGGGGGGATGGAAGGATAGGTTTCTGACAGGATGGGGGAGGAATGGATGACTTTGCAGTGATCTGGTTGTTAGCGCTCTTCCTGGGAGCTGTGGAGGCCACTTGGGGCTTTATCTGTGCCTGAATGGTGGGGAATGGAAGGATTTATATTTGTTAATGACCAGCTGTCTGCAAGGAGCATAAATCCTTCCATTCCCCACCATTGAGTCAGAACTGAAGAAGCTTCTTGGATGAGAAATGAAACGTCTTCAAGGAAAAGCAGGAAAGTCCAGTTGCCTCTTGAAAAAGCACATTTGGGACAACCATGGCCAGGAGGACTGACATTCTCCATAGACATCTCCATGGCTCTCAACAACTAAGCTAGGTGGCATTTCGTGGATCCCCAAAACATTAACCAGGGTAGATCTGGTTCATGTTTAGATAGCTGATCACTAGGAAATCTTTGAGCTGTACACCAAAGTGGGGGACTTAAAAAGGAACGAAAAAGAAAATTGTGTCATGGCCATGAAAACAACACAACGTACTCTTGAAGCCACCAGAAGTTGAGGCTTATTTGAAGAAACTTGTCCGCCATTTTGCACTCTCACACCAAAACACCACGGCGCCTTCGCCTCCTGCTCTTCCTTCTCTTCTTCCAAGGAAGATAAAGGAGGGATTAGGAAATTGGAAATGTTGGAAGAACCCTGGGTGGTGTCCACTATCAGTCGTGTGCAGAAGATTGGCTCATTTCCCTTCCTAGAAGAAGTCCGCAGAAGCTAAGATGGCGACATCCGCTCTCCAGGTGATTTGCTGGTGGCTGGTTAATAAAGCGCCCTGCCTTGATTCCACCCATTTCCCCCTCCAAGTTGCACACTGTTTACTGCCAGGCTCTTGATAAACACCGGTTGTGTCCTAGGAGAGAGAACTTCAGGGGACTCGGCAAGGAGAACGGCCAGGATGGATGGAGGAAGGCTCAGGTCGACTTGGAAATGCCAAGCAATTCATCATCGCCCTGATATCAAAAATTTCTTTTTAGGTCTTGTTGCCGAGGGCTCTTGACTAATCCCCTCCTGAGGGATGTAATTTGTGACTTGAGTTGAAGAGAACAATATTACTTTACAGCCAAACTATGTCACATTAAAAATAATAATATCCACCAAGACAGACAGCGGAATTCGAGAGATAAAAATTCAATTTGAAATTAATTACACAGTAGATAAAGTTGTGGTTGTTTTTTCATCTGTTTTCTCTCTCTTTCTTTCTCTCCCTTGCATGGAAGAAAATAAGGGTTTGAGCAGCAGTTCAGATTAAAAGACAAGGAAAAAAAGCAGATTATTATTATTATTATTATTATTATTATTATTATTATTATTATTATTATTATTAGTCGGCATGTACACAGTTCACTTCTGCAACTCCTTAAATGAAACGTCTCTTTTCCCGGGGACATTCTGTTTCTGCAGACATTTAAAGACATTTTCAGAGATTTGACTAGGCAAGAATAAACGTTTTCTCTTTTTATACAGATAGCCCTCGACTTACAACAGTTCATTTAGTGACCATTCAAAGTTACGATGACCCTGAAAAAAGTGACATGACCATTTTTCACACGGACGACTGTTGGAGGATCCCCCCTTTTGGTCACGTGATCAAAATTCAGCTGCTTGGCAACTGACTTGCTTTTATGATGGTTGCGGTGTCCCGGGGTCATGTGATCCCCTTCTGACAAGCCAAGTCAACAAGGAAGCCAGATTCATTTAATGATCGTGTTACAAAGGGCAGTGATTTGTTTAATAACTGTTTCCCAAAGGAGCTTTTTTTCAAGAGACTTTCTGGTTTTTCTCAAGTTTCTTTCTCAAGCTTCTTATCCAAGAAAGTGAAGAAGCTTCTTGGATGAGAAGTGAAACGTCTTCAAAGAAAAAACCAGAAAGTCCAGTTGCCTCTTATAAAAAAAGCACCTTTGGATGACTGAGAATCTCCATAGACACTTAACAACTGTGGTAATAAACTTTGTAAAATGGGGTAAAATTCACTTAACAACTGTCTCATTTAGCAACAGAAATTTCACACTCAATTGTGGTCATAAGTTCCATCTCCAGATCCACCAGACTCATATCACTTGAAAGCAAGCCCTGTAGAAATCAATGGGCTTCATTTAAAGGTCTAAAATTAAGTCTTAGGACTCTCTAGTTTTGAGCCTCATCATGTGAGTGACTTGACAACAGTAAGATCAAACCTGTATTGATGACCTCTAACCATAAGATAATGGAAGAATTTGATGATATTACATGGGATGGCCATTAAGCAAGACAGTTTTAAGTAGACACCAGATGAATTCAGAATCAAAATTCATTTATTCGTTTATAATGTAGCATACAAGCAAACAATGAGAAAAAATAGGGAAGGGAAGAGTTAGGAAAAGAAAGGGAAAAGGAAAGAAAAGGCATTGACTTCCAACTTTGTTTGGTGCAGTAAAATAAGGCATTAAAATCAAAGCTCAACTTTTTCCTTTTACATAATCGTATAAACCAGCCATTTATATAATAGCAAATCTGTCTAATCGGTAAAACCCAAAGTCAACGTTTCTTTTTTTTTTCCACCTGAGGCACAAAGTCCAGAACTGGTTTCCAAGTAGAAATAAAAATATTTGTATTTTTTTCTTCGATCAAAGCAGTCCATTTGGCTATCTCAGTTTTTGCAACCATTCGTCCATTCTGGGGACTGAAATGTCCTTCCATTTCTGTGTATAAAGTAACTCTTGCTGCTGTCAACATATATAACATTAAAGTTCCAATTTTCCCCCCAAATCTTTTTCCATTAAACCCCAAAGAAAAGTCTCGTTTTCTCTTTATATTCACTTTAACAATTCTTTGTATTAAGATATGAATCCTACTCCAATATTTCTTTGCTTTATCACATGTACCCTAAATGATAAAAAGTCCCGTCTTTACATTTGCATTTCCAACATTCAGTTGAAATACCTTTATACATTCTTGACAACTTGTCTGGAGTTAAATACCAGCGATATATCATCTTACAGAAATTTTCTTTTAAAGTTATAATTTAATGTACAATCTACAATCTAAACCTTTCTTCCACATATTCTCCCATTGTTCAAGCATTATTATTATTATTATTATTATTATTATTATTATCATTATCATTATTACTACTACTACTACTACTACTACTACTATTATTATTATCTTTCATGCCAGCTGGGGAATTCTGGGAGTTGAAGTTAAAACTGCCGAGGTGGAGAAAATACAGCCTGAGATGGCCTTTAAAGCAGGGGATCAAATAAAAGGGATGGAAGATATCCCTGACAAGGACCATTAGACGTGAGGAGTCAATGTTTATTTATTTTATTTTATTTATTTATTTGATTTGCCAATTGTTTACAAGATAATAAGTATAAGTGTATACATAGTTGTGAATACATGAAATGGGTACATATAAGAAATAAAAGAAGAATAAGAGAAACAATAGGACAGGGACGGTAGGCACGTTGGTGCGCTTATGCACGCCCCCTACAGACCTCTTAGGAAAGGGGTGAGGTCAATAGTAGACAGTCTAAGGTTAAAGTTGATGACCCTAAATTCACTGGATGCAATACTGTAGAAGACCATTACAACATATTTTTACTTGAAGTCAAAAGAGTCATCAAACTATATGTACCAATAACAACTCCAAAAACCAGAAAAAAACAGATTACCCATAACAATAAGGAAGCTTCAATCCAAAAAATGATCACTTTGATGGAAAAACAAATCTGGTCACGTTGCCAACTTCAAAAGCCGACACAAAAAATTATGCCACCAGATAAAAACTGAATGCACCAATTATCACATTAAACAAGAGGAAAACCTTCTATGCACCAATTTCACCTGCACTTTCTACAATTTTGTAAACAACAAACTAAAAGACTCAAGGTCCATCCCACCCCTGAAAGGACCTAATGGTAAAGACTGCAAGGATGACACCATTAAAGCAACCTCTTTAACACATTCTTTGGCTCAGTATTTGGATCATGCAATGGATCCTGCCCAATATTTCCTAGTCGAACCACAGACAACTACAATGATCTAATACATATCGATTTTAGAGAAGACAATATTGAAAAAGCACTACGCAATCTAAAACCATCTCTATCTATTGGACCGGACAGAATATGTGCCTACTTCTTAAAAAAGCTATCCACTGCCATAGCCGAATCTCTAAGCATCATCTTTGAAAAATCTTTCAGGACCAGCTCCTTGCCTAAACTATGGTCACAAACCACGATCATCCCCATCTTCAAAAAAGGGAGACCCCAGCCTAGTTGAAAATTACAGACCAATCTCCTTATGCTGCATCACCTGTAAAGTCATGGAATCAATTATTAACCAATCCATTATCCTCCACTTAAAGACAAACAACCTACTCTCTAATAAACAATTTGGTTTCAGGAAAAAACTATCCTGTAATCTGCAACTCTTACACTGCAAAAATATATGGACTACACAACTCGATCAGGGCAAAGCAATAGACGCAATCTACATAGACTTCTGTAAAGCCTTTGATTCAGTGGTACACAACAAACTACTCCTAAAACTAAAATCTTATGGTATCTCTGGACACCTGCATAACTGGATAGAAGCTTTCCTCTCAAACAGACAACAAATGGTCAAAACTGGGAGTGTCCTATCAAATTCTGTACCTGTCAACAGTGGTGTCACCCAAGGCAGTGTTCTAGGACCAACTCTCTTCATACTCTACATAAATGACCTCTGTGATCACACTAAGAGCAACTGCGTTCTCTTCGCTGATGATGTAAAGCTATTCAACACCACAGACAATACTGCTACATTTCAAAAAGACCTCAACTATGTATCAGAATGGTCAAACAAATGGCAACTTCAAATCTCAACAAATAAATGCTCTGTCTTACATATTGGCAAAAAAAAAAAAAATCAGAAAATAAAATACAGGCTGAATAGTCAAGACCTTGTTGATGATCCAAACTCTGTCAAGGATCTTGGAGTACTCATCCCTAATGATCTAAGTGCTAGAGCCCACTGCAACTACATAGCCAAAAAGGCATTAAGAGTTGTTAACCTAATCTTACGTAGCTTTTTCTCTGGTAATATTACACTAATAACTAGAACATACAAAACATTTGCTAGACCAATACTTGAATACAGCTCATCAGTCTGGAACCCACATTACGTATCTGATATTAACACAGTTGACAAAGTCCAGAAATATTTCACAAGAAGAGTTATCCACTCCTCTACTCGTTGCAGAATACCTTATGCCACCAAACTCAAAATTCTAGACCTAAAAAACCTAGAACTACTCCGCCTTCGGTCCGATCTATGTATAGTATATAAAATCATACATTGCAATGTCCTACCTGTCAATGAATACTTCAGCTTCAACCATAACAACACAAGAGCAAACAATAGATACAAACTCAAGGTTAATCGCACCAAACTTGATTGTAGGAAATATGACTTCAGCAACAGAGTGGTCAATGTCTGGAATCCTCTACCTGACTCTGTGGTTTCTTCCCCAAACCCCAAAAACTTTAACCTTAGACTTTCTACTACTGACCTCACCCCTTTCCTAAGAGGTCTGTAGGGGGTGTGCATAAGCGTACCAACATGCCTACCGTCCCTGTCCTATTGTTTTTTTATTTTTCTTATATGTATCCATTTATTCATAACTATGTTTTTTACTTATATCTATTATCTTGTAAGCAATTGACAAAAATAAATAAATAAATAAAGTAAATCAGCAACCTCGGAGAATAATGGTAGGATGGGAACATGTTTCCGTCTTGTTTCCTGTCTGCTGAACATCTCAGGGACATTAAAATGGCTCCCACGAGAAAACAGAGTGCTGGTTTAGCTGGGCTAATACTGAACCAGCAGGATTCTTCTCACCTTCGCCTCCGACATCGATCATTGCCTTTTGGTTCCTGCTGAGACCTTTCTGGAGACATCTGGGGGACCCTGTGATTCAGGGGTCAGAGTAGGAACGGAGAGACTTCACAGGATTCTGGGAGTTGAAGTCCACACTTCTCCCCAAAGTTCCCAAAGTCTGAGATGCCTTTAAAGGGGATAGAATAAAAGTGACGGAAGATGTGCCTGACCAGGACTATTAGGCAAAAGGAGCCAATGTTTTCTATAAAATGCCACTTCTATAAATCACCAACGTCGGAGAATAATGGTAGGATTGGAATATGTTTCCATCCATCATCGCAGAAGTTCATTGGGTGACTTTGGACCAATCCCTTACAACCAATCTACAAACCCCTGAGAATTCAAATCAACCTCGCCAGTCATGGGATTCAAATTTATTTACTACCGATGTTATGGGCGTGGCTTGGCTTGGTGGGCGTGGCTTGGTGGGCATGGCAGGGGAAGGATACTGCAAAATCCCCCTTCCCTCCCTCTCCACTAACCTGCTTTCCAGCTCCGTTCTCCTGTGCAGGGCAACCAAATGAGCCCCAACCGATCAGCTGGGACTCAATGGGAGGCAGAGAAGAGACTGGGGTGGGGCCAGTCAGGGGTGGGATTGGCCGGTTCTCCAAACTACTCAAAATTTCCACTACCAGTTCTCCAGAACCAGTCAGAACCAGCTGAATGGCCACCTCTGAACCTCACAAACCAGCAGCGATGGCACTGACCCACAACCAACCCACACAATCAGCACTTCACCTCCCAATGACCCTCACCTCACGTGACCTCCCCATCATAAGACCCTCACTCAACATGACCCACACCTGACCTATCCACAAGGCTGATTACAAGACTCTTACATGACATGACCATCACTTGATGTGACCTCCCATCAAAGGCCTACTGACCACACGGAAGCCCTTATAAGCAGGAGAACACCAACACGGACATTCCCTAAATTCCACTGAAGATGTCGCCTCGCCTGGCAATGAAACATTCGGAAGCCAACCCACAATCTTGGAGAATGAACCTCCACCCTCAATCCTTTACTCTTTCGAAGCCTGGCCTAACTTACCAGGTTTGCTAGGGGAAAGGAGGAGGAGGAGGAGGAGGAGGAGGAGGAGGAGGAGGAGGAGGAGGAGGAGGAGGAGGAGGAGGAGGAGGAGGAGGAGGAGGAGGAGGAGGCTGTACATAGGTCACCACACGTCTTACAGGAAAGGTAGGATTTGAATGATATCAAATCGTATCAGACACAGAATCTGATTGGCCATTGTGGTACCCTTGGTGCTCTCTGAGCTTGCTTGTTTTCTTCTGGATGTTTCGTTACCCAACCAAGTAACATTGTCAGTGCTAGAAGGATGTGGACTAACCTCACTCCCATCAAGCATTGATGATGTTACCTAGTTGGGTAATGAAATGTCTGCAAGAAAACAACCAAGCTCAGAGAGCACCAAGGACACCACAGTTCAACTCTGAGCTTCTAGTGATTGCCTACAATTGGATACAGACACCTATACACTCAATGGGTTTTTGACCAAAACCAATGAAACTCTTTGAAACTCCAGAAATATGTCTGTCTGTCTGTCTATCATCTACTATGTCCATCCATCCATATCTGTATCTATATATCTCAATCTTTATCTATATCTATCTATATATTGGGATGAATACCAAAAAAGTGACAAGAAGACCAGGAACCGTAAAAGCGTGTTTATTCAGTGTTTGCAAAGGCCAAAGGACCCCTTCTCCTCAAAGAGAGGCTATAGGAGACCCCACCTAAAGGCAGAGTGAATACTTTTATACACTTTTACATACAAGATTTTGTAATATCATCTTTTCCTGTTTTTCTCTGGATAAGCACCTAGATCTACTAGGTCCTTCTCCACTACCAGCCACTTATCTCATGTCCAGGAAACTCCCTTCTCGTGGTGATCTTTTCCTGTTATGAACATCAGCATTTCTTAATTTTAGCATACAATACAATACCACATTATACAGTTCCACCAGGTCAAAGTGACCTGCTCAAGATTTTACACATGTTCTTTGCCAGAGGTTTGACATTTTTACAGAACATTTTTACAATCTAGTTTTTGTGATTATATAATATTCCAGTAATATTGCAGAAATATTGCCATAGTTCATTAATAGGATAATATGGCGTTACTTATGTTTCTCATTTTCACAGGTATAATCCTTAATGTGTAATTTTACATATCACAATATCTATATCTATCTATCTGTCTATCTATCTTCATCTATCTATCTCTATCATCTGTCTATCATCTATCATTTATTTTAGTGATATATATCTGGGTACACAATTGCATTATTTAATTCAATTTACCTAACACTAGGCAAAATGCAAATCAAGCATAGAATATTTTACAAATGAGATATTCCATATTTTCTGTAGGCAAAACATGCTATTCATCAATCCAATAAAAAAGTATTCTTTACAAACTTAAGTTTAAAAAATTAAAACCTTCTTCTCTGGCATTAAACATTTCCTAAGTGGAAAGTGAGAATAAAAATTTCCTCAAATAAATTTCCAAAGCAATGTATTCAATTTTTCAAAATAGTTTTTAGGACTATATGGAGGAATGTTGCATGTGGTATAAACAATTGTGCATATATACCACACACTTTTTATTTTGGGATAAGCAATATTAGGCACAGCTCAGAAAAGGAGCAAAAAACTATACACCAAAATAGTTAAAAGCATAACGTAAGCACAAGAAAAAGGGGGAAAAAAGTTAAATCCAGTTTACAGGAACCTTAGAGGGACATAATCAAGATCACCCCTTTATAAGGCCTCGGTGAGGCCACACCTGGAATCCTGCATCCAGTTTTGGTCGCCACGATGTAAAAAAAAAAAGTTGAGACTCTGGAAAGAGTGCAGACAAGAGCAACAAAGAAGATTAGGGGACTGGAGGCTAAAACTTACAAAGAGTGGTTGCAGGAACAGATGTCTAGTTTAATGAAGAAAAGGACCAGGGGAGACATGATAGCAGTCTTCCAATATCTCAGGGGCTGCCCCAAAAGAAGAGGGAGTCAAGCGATTCTCCAAAGTGCCTGGAGGGCAGGACAAGAATCAATGGACGGAAACTAATCAAGGAGAGAAGCAACTTAGAACTAAGGAGAAATTTTCTGACAATTAGAACAATTAATCAGTGGAACAACTGGCCTCCAGAAATTGTGGGTGCTCCAACAGTGGAAGTTTTAAAGAAGAAATTGGATAACCATTTGTCTGAAGTGGTGTAGAGTTTCCTGCTTGATCCAAGGGTTGGGCTAGAAGACCTCCAAGGTCCCTCCAAAAACTGTTATTCTATTACTCTGTTATTCAAACTATCCTTGTTTCTTCTACCTCCAAACACTGGTTCACATATTTTCTTTTGTTCTTTAAACTTCTTATATCTCTCTCCTCTTAATTAGTGAGAGTTATTTTTAAATAATTAATTTTATCCCTCCCAACACTCAGTTTAAATGTTTCTAATAACAATCAGATTTGAGTTCAACCATCTGAGATATAGCTTTACTTATTCTCCATCCAAGATACAAATTGTTCCCGAGCAGCTTCAGAAGTCTTCACAGAAAACTAATTTTAACAATCCAGGAATCTCCAAGATGTTGGTTCAGCTTTCCCCCAATTAACTTCATTCCAAAGGCATAAATTAATGATGCTAATTTTGTTGTGTAAAACTTGGGTTTATTAATTAGTATCTTCTGCAAGCAGGTCAAGTGGCATACATTTCGCTATTCTAATTTCAGTTTATTTATTTGTATACCACCTTTATTGTTTTTACAAACAACAATATCCAGCACCCCTTCTTTCCCCACAACAAGAACCTTGTGAAGTGGGTTGGCCTGAGAGAGAGAGAGAGAGAGAGAGAGAGAGAGAGAACCGTCTCTCTCCTGATTATGGCTAAGGCAGAACTAGAATTCCCCATTTTCTGGTGGTTGGTCTAAAGTCATCCAGCTGTCTTTCATGGCTAAGACTGGACTCGAACTCATGATTTCCAGCTTCCTAGTCTGGTACCTTAACCATTGGGCCAAACTGGCTCTGTTAAATATTCCATATGCAAATCAAGCAATAATAACAGAGAAAAAGAGACAAGAAATTTTCTGTATATGCTATCCATTTCTTCAATAAGAAGAGCTTAGAAGAAATCTAAGGTCTCATTTGTGCTTTTGGGAGAAAAAAGCAAAGAATTACAACACATGTTAATAAACTTCGAGAGAAAGAACATTATTAATAAGAAAAAAATGTATTGCCAATATATTTTATCAAAGGCCTTCTCTGCACCCATGAAATTCAGATCCACCTTAGCATTATTTATAGCTGCAATATATATTGATAATCTCAAATTGTCACCCTTCTGCTTTGGATGAATAAATTCTTCAAGATGAGGATGTAACCTGGTTGCCAGTTCCTTCAGCTAGCAAAAAAAAAAAAAAAAAAAAGCTAGATTGTATCTTAATATCTACATTAATAAAAATATTTTAATTAGCATAATGTCAATACTTTTCACCTGGTATCTGAATCACAGCCGTAGGAGCTTCATTGAGGGGTGTTGACACAATACCAGATATAAACATATCTCAATAAAAAGTGAAGGTCATCCATGGGTTTGTGTGTGTTGTGTTATGTGTGTGTGTGTGTGTGTGCACATGCAGAAATGCAGTTCTTCTCCTTCATGTGCCCTATCCATCATCAGATGTTGGGGTCATGTTGGCGATCCTATTTTTATCAACAGCCACATGAAAAAAGGCTGTTGAGTTTTGTCCAAACCAGTCCCTTCGATTTTGAAGCCACAATGTTCTTCTTCTGCCTGGATGTCATTTGCCTTCCATCTTTTCCTGGAGGATTAAGTGAAGTAGATAGATAGATAATCAGAGTGGGAAGGGACCTTGTAGGTCATCTAGTCCAACCCCCCGCCCAAGCAGGAGACCCTACCCATTTCTGACAAATGGCAGTCCAGTCACTTCTTGAAGGTCTCAAGTGATGAAGCTCCCACAACTTCTGAAGGCAACTTTTGTTCCATGGGTGGATTGTTCTCTCTGTCAGGAAATTTCTTCTTAGTTCCAGGTTGAATCTCTCCTTGATTGGTTTCCATCCGTTGTTCCTTTTCTGGCCTTCAGGTGCCTTGGAGAATAGCTTGACCCCCCTTCTCCTCTCTGTGGTAGCCCCCCAAATATTGGGAACACTGCTCTCCTCTCTCCCCTGGTCCTTCTCTTCCCTAGACCAGCCAGGCCCAGTTCCTGCAACCGTTCGTTGTATGTTTTAGCCTCCAGTCCCCTCATCATCCTAGTTGCTCTTCTCTGCACTTTTTCTAGCGTCTCAACGTCTTTTTTATAGTGTGGAGACCAAAACTGGATGCCAGACTCTAGGTGTGGTCTTACTAAGGCTTTATAGAGTGGTATTAGTACCTCCCTTGATCTGGATTGTATCCCCCTGTTAATGCAATTTAGGATTGCATTGGCTTTTCTGGCTGCTGCTGCACACGGCTGGATCCTATTTAGCTGGTCGTCCACTAAGACTCCAAGGTCCCTCTCCCATTTACTGCCGTATGCTGTATTTTTCTGGGTGTTGCATCCCATGTCCGAAATATTCTAACTTTCACTTTTTTATGGTTTTGATGATGTCCCCTGGCTTTCCCAGGTGGCTGATCACCTCATTTCTGATTTTGCCAGTCCAACTTATATGTAGCAGCTGTAACAGTTAGATTTGCAAAAATGCAGTTATATATCCCCAAACTTTGGATTTACCAATAATCCAGGAAACCTGCATTTATTTTTGTAGGCCACTTTCTTTAATGTATACTTATCTATGCCCTCACTTACAAAGGTAAAATAGGACCTTGGCTGTCTCACCTGTACTGTGATTATCTTACATTTTCTCTGCTTCAATCTAGCACTTGGAAGAAAAACAAGATTTCTCCCTTGTTGATATCAAATTGCTACAGGCTCACTCTAGTAAGCACAGTTTATTTTTCTACACATGCATTTTTATCTTGTTTTGCCCAGAAGCTTTCATTCTCTCTTATCCAGGTGCCAAAGCTTTAATGTTAAAGTTTGTTGGGGAAATGGCCACGGTATTAAGGAAGGTTTTTTTCCCCTTTCTTTCTGAGTTTAAGGTCTGCAACAGGCTAGCCAGCATTTTATGAAGGAATTCCTGTTCTGTTAGTTGTTAACTCAACAGAAAGACGAAGAGAAGACTGGATAATAAGTAAATTGTAGGGTTATATCCTTGCTTATACTCTCTCCCTTGACCTGAAACTTGGAGTCCTAACGGTCAGTCACTTAAATATGGGCCAGCCATGTGCTGCAACCAGTGAAATCCTAGGTTGCATTAACAGCAGGATAGAATAAAGATCGTACAAAGGCCTATATAAGAACAAAACTTGGAAGACTGCATCCAATTTTGGTCAGCACAATATAAAGATGATGTTGACACTCTGGAAAGAGTGCAGAGAAGAGCCACAAAGAGGATTAGAGAACTGGAGGCTGAAACATACGAAGAAGGGTTGCAGGAACCGGGTACGTCTAGTGAAGAGAAAGACTAGGGGCAACATAACAGCAGTCTTCCAATATTTGAGGGGCTGCCCCAAACAAGAGAGGGTCAACCTGCACTTCAAAGCACCTGAAGGCAGAAGAATCAGCAATGGATGGAAGTTAATCAAGGAGAGAAACAACCTAGAGCTGAAGAGAATTTCCTGACAGTGAGAACAATCGACCAGTGGAATGGCACGCTTTCAGAAGTGGTGGGTGCTCCAAAACTACAGGCTTTTAAAAAGAAATTGGACAATCCTTTGTCTGAAATGGTATAGGGGTCTCCTGCTTGAGTGGGGAGGTTGGACTGGAAGGGCCCTTCCAACTCTGCTATTGGAATATTTGTAGCAGCTAAAGTTAGACACCAAATAACTACTAAGTTGTTTCCCCTTGGATAATGGTATATTTGATCTATTGTTTAAGAGAGAGAATAAAGAAGAGGAAAATGTTCAATTAAGTTAAATGTTCAGAAGTTGAAGTCGACACTCAAATTGACTCAAGTCAGCTTTCTTACAACCTTTGGACATTGTGAAAGGCTGCTGGGTGGGTTTCCCAAGTCCTTCAAAATATGCAATAAAAAAGAATGACTGACCAGGCATTGTCTCCCAAAATATGGTATGTATCAATTTGTTTAGAGACCCATCAATACAACCAAGAATTTTAACAACTTTATGTTATAAATTTTAGTGGAGTATAGCACCACCTAATGGGTTATCTTAGATTCTTGATATTCTTGATGAATTGCTGAATATATATTTAAAGGGAATGCTGTGGCTGAACCAGGTACATGTGAAAAAAAGAAGACTGAAGTTTGTGATCAAACTTTTTGCAAAACTTAATAGAAATAGGAAGTGCCAGAAATAAAACCCTTCTCCTCTCCTCTCCTCCTGTTCCATTCCATCTCTTCTCTTCATGTATTGACACATTTGATTCTTCGATTCACAGTGGAGCAACACTCTTATTCTCATCAAGAGTCAATTTGAATTGGGTAGCTTGGATGATCTGAATTGAAGGAATGCTTGAAATTAGAGAGCATTTACATACTCAAATCAAAAGTATGTGATGGACACTGATCAGAAATCCAGTATAATAAAACCTTCATCAATGTTCATAGGTAAGCAATATTATTTGTGGTAAGTCTTTTTATTCTATGATATTGATCTTATTCTGGCTTCTCTGTGTTGTTAAATAGCTATTTAGAGGAACTAGATATGTTAGCCTATCAAAGACAAGAACTAAGGAGTACACGATAGCTGTCTTCTGGTAATTGAGGGGCTGTCACAGAGAGCAGCGGATAGACTTATTCTCCATAGACTAGAGAGCAGGACAAGAAATAACGGGTGGATGCTTGTTAAAGAGAGATCCAATCTAGAAGTAAGGGGAAATTTTCAGAGAGTGAGAACAATGAATCAATGCAACAGTTTGCCTCCAAGAGTTGTGGGTACTCAATCAATGGAGGTTTTCAAAAACAAACTAGACAATCATTTGACCAGCATGATCTAAGATCTTCCACCTTGAATGGGGGTTTGGATTGGAAGACCTTCAAGATCACAAAGCCAGTAGATGACCTTGGGCCAGTCACTTTCCCAGTTGTAGGAAGCAAGTAAACCACTTTTGAAATCTTGCCAAGAAAATTGCTAGGTCCAGATCCAGTCCTTGCAAGATTTACTGAAAGGGAGTAAAATAAGAACAACATTTGATAAAAGGATGTAGGAGAAGAGCATACAGAACTGGGGGCGGAGTTAAGCATGTCATCAGCTTAGAGTCCTTATGTTGCTGCAAATGAGCCCTCCTTGAATTTTTAACTAAACACCCCCACCTGCTTTTTTATGTGAGGTCCTTCTGGGAGTTCTGGAGGCATTGAAAACTGGCCCCAGGGTAAAATGAATGTTTCCACAGTGCATTAAAATCCTAACTTTGTCCTTCTTGCTGTTATGATGACGAGGGAAATATATACATTCCAAAATTCGTGTGTGTGTGTGTGTGTGTGTACAGAAGGCAGTTGCTGATGCTCTTCATTATGCCGTCAGCCCCAGAGATCCAGAATCAGATTTCCAAATTAGTAACCAAATTGATTAGCATTCTTGTACATCCTCCTTGGGGGGAAAACAATTCAATTTTCCTATCCTGTTAGTCTGAAAGGAAAAAAAAGTCATACCTGCGATGTAGGATTGGCCTTTGCGTTTCCAGAAAGTGGCTTTGAATAGGATGTCTTGTTATCTTTGCTCCATCTCATCTCATAATTTCTCGGAAACTTTTCTGAGATTCTTTGCAAGACCCTCCCCCCCAACCGGAAATTACATCCAAGTGCAATCCAGATTCAGCCATCCCTGGGCCTTAAAAAACTTCATCCTCAACCTCATCAGAGCTGGAAGGGACCCTGGAGGTCTTCTAGTCCAACCTCCTGCTCAGACGACAGGAGACCCTGTGCAAGTGGCTCAAACAAGTGGCCGTCCTGTCCCTTCTTAAAAGCCTCCAGTGATGGAGCATTTACAACTTCCGGAGAGAAGTCATTCCACTGGTTAATTGGTTCATTGTCCTCCCTGTCAGGAAGTTCCTCCTTAGTTCTGTGTTGCTTCTCTCCTTGAGGAGTTTCCACCCGTGGCTTCTTCTCCTGCCCTCGGGGGGGGGTTGGAGAAGAGGTTGACCCCCCTCTTCCTTGGGGCAGCCCCTCAGATACCGGGAGTCTGCTGTCACGTTCCCCCCCCCCCAGCCCTTCTTTTCTCTTGATTGGCCAGACCCCATTTTCACAACTGTCCTTTGTATGTTTTAGTCTCCAGGCCTTTGACAAAGACCTTGTCAGGCTGCTCCATTCTGCCTTACACACAAGTACAATTTCTTTGATTGCCAGGTGGGGTTTCAAAGGCCCGTTATTTGTATATGCTGTGTGGTTGTTGCTGTTGTTGCTTTGTAATTTTATGTTTATGTGTACAGGTAGTCCTCGATTTACAATAGTTCATGTAGTGACCGTTCAAAGTTATAACGGCACTGAAGAATGACTTATGACCGTTTTTCACAGTTGCAACTTTTTAGCCTCCCCATAGTCTTGTGATTAGAGTTCAGAGGCTCGGCAACTGACTCATATTTACGACGGTTGCTGTGTCCCCTTGGGGTCACGTGATCCCCTTTTGTGACCTTCTGGCAAGCAAAGTCCATGGAGGAAGCCATGTTCACTTATCGACCAGGTTACTAACTGCAGTGATTCACTTAACAACAATGGGCAAAAAGGGTCGTAAAATGGAGCATAATTCATTTTAAAAATTGTCTCACTTAACAGAAATTTTGGGCTCAAGTGTAGTGGACTACCTGTATTTGTTGTATTTTAATAAGCTTATGGCAATGGGCGGCATCAAGGAAGATCAACAAACATTTTGTAGTAAGGAAAATGTCATTCTGCAAGAGAAATTCTATACATTGATTTAAAAAAAAAAATGAGAGAAGATTTCGTTTAAGATGACAGGCAGGAAGTAATGTGTTTTGAGGGAATGTTCCTGTAAGATTTTAGTATTGTATTATACCGCATTGTGTTGTAATAGCTTAACTGTCAAGCGCTGGGGAAATCAGGAGATTCAGGCAGTTCAATGAGTATAAAAATGTATTGCCAGCTTAAGCTCTTTACAAGAACCTGACCGACTAACGGTCAAGGGAAACGAGCGGGAGATAAGAAAGGCATTGCAGCTGGGCTGGATTTTGATCTCTTGCGGACACGCAGGGATTCGTGACTTGTGACATGTTTGACCCCTCCCTCCTTTGGCCTCAGCCTGGTCATCCCCCACAATAACAACCACAATAACAATCCAGACTTTCTGGACTTCCTTGGCCTGCGTGATGATGGAATTCCACCCAGATCTCATTCCTACAATTTCCTTTACATAGTCATCATTTTTTTCTCTTTACTCGTCTATCTGGTGCTGGTGTTCATTAAGGTAATGCGCTTAGAGCCCAGCCAATTAAAGTCAATGCTATGTAGCACCGTAATCCTCACTTTTCCATACAAATTACATTGGTCAACGAGGCCCTCATAAATCATCTGCCAAAGCAACAGGGTTTAGCACGTCTTTCCCACACCTGATCATAAATCTTGGCCATTAGCTATTAAAATTCTGACTCTGATCTTCCAGTAATTCCTTCTAGTTCCACTTGAACAAGATAAAATACAAGACCAGATGCGTAGCAAGGTTATCCACCTGGGCTGAGGTTGGGGGCGATCATCGCCCCAGACTATGAAATTCAGAGAGAGAGAGAATCTTGCCAGGTTTCTCCTTTCGACCTCTTGACTAGAAATAATGCAACGTTTCATCGGCCAGTTCAGTTGCGGAGGGACTGCAGATTTGTTAGGAAGTCCTGAGTTGCAAAATTGCAATTTCCAGCCTCCTATTATCACTGCCTGATGAAGAAATGGCATCAATGTAATATTTAATTCTTTTCTTTTCCTTATTTATTTTTAACTCTAGAATATCCATTCGATTTTGGATCCGTGGGCACTGGATATTTTACCCCTTCAGATCTGGAGATTCTTTGAGGATCGAGTGATGATTAAGCAGGTTTGCCCTGTTTTGCCACCTTTCTGGCCGCAGTTGTTAAGTGAATCACTGCAGTTGCTAAGAGGGTAACGATCACCAAATCAAGCGTTGTAAGTCAAGGACTAGCTGTAGATACACAGCACCAAGACCTGTGCAGAAGTGCATCAGGGAACCTCTGTAAATCAGTAACGTGCTTGCACATTTCCAAGGAGTGCAGAATTGAGTAAAAGAACAGCGACCCAAACCTTATAGTGGCTGTGAAGATGCAACCTTCTGATCAATCAATCAGAATAGAGTTGGAAGGGACCTTGGAGGTCTTCCAGTCCAACCCACTACTCAAGCAGGAGACATTATACCATTTCAGGTGGCTGTCCAGTCTCTTCTTGAAAGCCTCCAGTGTTGGAGCACCCACAACGTTTGAAGGCAACTTCTGTTCCACCGGTTAATAGTCTTTTTTTTGTTGTTGTTTCTCTCCTTGATCAGTTTCATTCTGTTGCTTCTTCTCTTGCCTTCTGGTTGACCCCTTCCTCTTTGTGGCAGCCCCTCAAACACGGGAGGACTGCTATGATATCCCCCCCTGGTCCTTTTCTCCCCCTCTAGACTAGCCATATTCAATTCTTGCAACCCAGAGGTGGCATTCAGCCAGTTCGGACCAGTTCTGGAGAACCGGTAGCGGAAATGTTGAGTGGTTCAGAGAACCAGCCAATCCCACCCCAGACTGGCCCCGCCAACCCCATCTCTTCTCTGCCTCCCATCGAGTCCCGGCTGATCGGCTGGGTCTCCTTTGGTTGCCCTGCACAGGAGAACAGAGCTGGAAAGCAGGTTAGTGGGGCAAGGAGGGAAGGGGGACTTTGCAGTATCTTTCCTCTGCCACGCCCACCAAGCCACACCCACAGAACCGGTAGTAAAAAAAAAAATTGAACCCCACCACTGCTGCAACCATTCTTCACATGTTTTCAGTCTCCGGGCCTTTAGTCACCTTAGTTGCTCTTCCCTGCAAACCTCTCCTTGTCTGCCCTTCTTCATGATTCCATAATTGCTCTGTTCTGCAACTGCAACCTCCTGCTACAAACAGAAGCACTGCAGGTGTTCCCATTCTTCTCCCCCCCCCCCCCCCCACCCCTCTCTAGCTGGAAAGTTAAATGGATGCTGTTCCTTTGCTAGAAAACAGCTGGCTGGTGATTAGGTGTCAGTGTAGCTGTTAACAGCACAAATGCCTGGTTGCTAATAGACTGGGCCTCGTTCCTAACAAAGCAAAATCCCTCCGAACTGCAGACGTTGCTGCTCATCGCTCGAGCAACACTGGAAGGGCTAATAGAAGCAAAGAAGCAAAATATCTCAATTGAGCAGGGGGTGCTCCAAGGAAAGTGGAAAGGCCAATCAATGTGAAACGGGCTTTCTGGTGATGTCTGGCAAAGGAATCCAACCTCCTTCACTGGGGGAGGGCGAAATAGCAGAAGACGGAGGGACTCCTAAGGCAGCATCATTATGCTCCATGCACCCTTACAGATTCTCCGTCCCCAGAAGCCATGAGTTGGAAAAAAGAAAGGGAAGCATGATTGACGGGGTCTCTCAAGCAGAAGCCACTGTGGGGGATTTCTGAAGACATTGCAACTCATTCCTTTGCCAATGAAGGGGGTTTATTTACAAGACATTCCTGTGCACCCTTAAAAAGGGAAAGGGAAGCATGCGGTGCCCTCTGGGCCTGCAGGTGTTTCGTTATCCAACGAGGTTCCATCCTCAGGACTAAAAGGGAATGGAGTTTGTAGAGTAGGGGAGGGGAAGGTACAGTAAAGTAGGGTAGGGTAGAGAATGGAGGGGAGGGGAGGAGAATAGAGAACAGAACAGAACAGAACAGAATAGAATAGAATAGAATACAGAATACAGAATACAGAATACAGAATACAGAATACACCAGAATACAGAATACAGAATAGAACAGAATAGTTGGAAAGGGAATAAGAATTGGATAAAATAGAATAGGAATAGGAGTAGAGTAGAGTAGAGTAGAGTAGAGTAGAGTAGAGTAGAGTAGAGTAGAGTAGAGTAGAGTAGAGTAGAGAGTAGAGAGTAGGGAATAGGGAATAGGGAATAGAGAATAGAGAATAGAGAATAGAGAATAGAATATGGAATGGAATAGAGAATAGAATAGAATAGAATAGAATAGAATAGAATAGAATAGAATAGAGAATAGAATAGAATAGAATAGAATAGAATAGAATAGAATAGAATAGAATAGAGAATATATAGAAGAATAGAATACAATACAGAATAGAATAGAACAGAATATTGGAAGGGAATAAGAATTGGATAAAATAGAATAGGAATAGGAGTAGAGTAGAGTAGAGTAGAGTAGAGTAGAGTAGAGTAGAGTAGAGTAGAGTAGAGTAGAGTAGAGAGTAGGGAATAGGAATAGGGAATAGAGAATAGAGAATAGAGAATAGAGAATAGAGAATAGAATATGGAATGGAATAGAGAATAGAATAGAATAGAATAGAATAGAATAGAATAGAATAGAATAGAATAGAATAGAATAGAATAGAATAGAATAGAATAGAATAGAGAATATATAGAAGAATAGAATACAATACAGAATAGAATAGAACAGAATATTGGAAGGGGAATAAGAATTGGATAAAATAGAATAGGAATAGGAATAGAGTAGAGTAGAATAGAATAACAGAGTTGGAAGGGACCTTCTAATCCAACCCACAGATCAGGCAGGAGGTCCTATATTATTCTGGACAAATGGCTGCCCAAGCTCTTCTTGAAAGCCTCCAGTGATGGAGGACCAACTTCTGAAGGCAACTTCTGTTCCGCTGGTTAATTGTTCTCACTGTCAGGAAATTCCTCCTTAGTTCGAAGGTGGCTTCTCTCCTTGATGAGTTTCCATCCGTTGCTTCTTGTCCTGCCTTCAGGGGCTTTGGGGAAAAGGTTGACTCCCCCCTTTCTTTGTGGAAGCCCCTGAGATATTGGAAGATTCTGCTATCCTGTCACCCCTGGTTCTTCTCTTCATTAGACTAGAAGGAGTATTAAATATGTTCACTTCTTTGAATTATAAAGTAATACATGTGGGATAAAAAGGTAAAAAAGAAGTTTGCAGACTGCAAAATAATTCTTCTAACATTTAAACGTTCTTCTATTGCCAGCATGTTGTTTAAAATGAGATCTTCTCATAGGTGTTTCACACAGAAGGGGTTTGCTCATAAATAACTCATCTTGGCAACAAGAGTGCTTTGACTTTAAAATTTAATTGGAGTAACACAAAAGTAGATAACTCCAAGGACATTGTATCACCCCTGTCCTCGAGAAGAGACAATCTAAGTAAACATCTGTGCCTCTTCCAATAAGACATAGTTTCTGAAGAACCCTTAGTGATAAATTTGATGAATCCTATAAGTACCTTGCCAGATACTGAACAAGTGGGTATTATTTTAAAAAAGGTTAGGTGATCTGAGAGAATTATTCGCAAAAACACATAAATCTGCTAAACCTATCAATCTTCCATAAGGCCACACCTGGAATCCGCATCCAATTTTGGGGACCACATTACAAAAACGATGTTGAGACTTTGGGGGGGGGGGAAGTGCAGAGGAGAACAACTGAGAGGATTAAGGGGCTGGAGACTAAAACCTAGGAAGAACGGTTGCAGGAACTGGGAAGGGCCAGTCTAGAGAAAAGAAGGATTGGGGTGGGGGGCATGACAGCCATTTTCCAGGATTTGAAGGGCTGCCCCAAAGAAGAGGGGATCAATTTATTCTCCAAGGCACCTGAAGGCAAGACAAAAAAAACAATGGATGGAAACTAATCAAGGAGAGAAGCGACCTGGAATGGAGGAGAAACTTCCTAATGGGGAGGACAATTAAACCAGTGGAACAGGAGTTACCTTCAGTCATTGTGGGTGCTGCATCCCTGGAGGTTTTGAAGAAGAGGCTGGACAGACACTTGTCTGAAAGGGCCTAGGGTCTCCTGCTGGAGCAGGGGGCTGGATTAGAAGACCTCCGAGGTCCCCTTCCAGCTCTCATCTGATGGATTGGATTTGAACAGAGCTGGCCATCTCAACTGCTGCAGAAAATAATCCCTATCTTGCTGGCTCATCTCCGGTGGAAAAGAACAGTCAGGAGTCCTTCCAGTCATTCCTAGCGCACTCCCTCTACTTCCTAATCAAATACTGCACCACATGGAAAACACGAACGGGTGGAACGAATGAAAGGAAAGCAGGAAGAGAAGCAATATGGTGGCCAGTAGACAAGAGGAACCAAGAAGCAGCCCCGACCTTTCATGGGAGCTTTTAAAGAATAGACTGGACAGCCCTTTGACGGGGAGGGGATCAATATAAGGTCTCCTGTGTGGAGCAGGGGGGTGGACTGGAAGACACCCCCCCGAGGTCTCTTCCAGCCCTGGGATTCTCTCTTCGGGAGTTATAGAGGAGACGCCCTTCGCTCAATGCTTCTAAAAATGGACAATGAGCTCCAAAACCAACTTTTAGGACTTCAGATCATAAGGCAGCCTAAAACTGATGAAGGAGACAATTTGGAGGGTCCCTTGAAATTTTTAAAAAATATGGAGATTCTGGATAAAATAAAGTACGGATAAAGTGTGGAGCTTGGAGATGTGATGAGAGCCTCCAATTCAGTCGACATGAAAAGGTACATTTATGGAGCGCTGTCTATAATCGGTCCTAATGACCAAGTGTTTCTTCAAGAAAAGTTGCTTTTCTTCAAAACTTAATTCTTCTGCAGACCAACTGTGGCCGGCTATCTTCCCCAGTCTATGGAGATTCTCGGTCCTCCAGGTCATGGTTGTCCCAAAGGTTGTTTTCAAGAGGCAACTGGACTTTCTTTGTTGTTCCTGGAAGAGGTTTCATTTCTCATCCAAGAAGCTTCTTCAGTTCTGGAGAAGAAGCTTCTTGGGTGAGAAACAGAACATTTTCAAGGAAAAACAAGGAAGTCCAGTTGCCTCTTAAAGAAGCACCTTTGGGACTCTCTTCTCCTGGTTGTGAACTTCTTGGTGAATTTGACTGGACTCTGCATGGCACAAAAGCCGCACTAAAATGGACCTTGGGCCAGGAGGAGGTTAAAAAAGCATCAAGATGGCCTCGGTGGATGCAAGCCTCACCAGTTTTCCATATGTGACACATGTTAAAATGCATCAGAGTGCTGGCCGACGACCAAAGAAGTCGAATGCAGACTCCAGACGATGGAGATGCGAATGCTCCGATGGTCGGTAGGCCTCACCCTACTCGATCGCGTCAGGAATGAAGAAGTGCGCAGACGGTTCAACGTCGTGCCCATCCCCACGGTCATGAGGCAGTCCCGGCTACGATGGTTCGGCCATGTGAGTCGCGCCAAGGAAGAATCCATCATCAAATCTGCGATGAAGGTGATTGTCGGAGGAGCGAGACCGCGTGGTAGACCTAAGCAACGCTGGATGGACACGATCAAGGCCGATCTAGAGATCGCGAAGGCAGACCCGACATACGTGGCAGACAGAGAGGCATGGAAGCAATACTCAAGGACATTAGCGGACCTCGCCAGAGCGCGAGACAAACGCTGAAGAAAAAGAAGAAGAAGAAGTTAAAATGCATCATGGTTTGCATCCTGCACTCACTCAACCTATTTTGACATCATCTTTCATGGGTGTCTCCGCTTTTAAACCGATCTGTTGAACCTCTCTTGTGCCAGAATCTGGACAGTGCTATCCCTGCTCTTTACGAGGGTTGCGATCATTCAATTTTCGAAATAAAAGAACTCACTCTGCAGAGCTAACTCTGTCTGTGTTTCTTACAGTTTCCTAAAGTGCAAGTTGTCCATTAAAGTTTCCCCCAGTCTGTGCGTGTGTGTGTGTGTGTGTGGTGTGTGTACATGTTTACGAGTCTTTCTCTTGGCCTCTAAATGGCCTTTACAGTTTGTACAGTCTAAAATTTACAGCCATCCTGATAGCACTTTTTAATTTAATGAAGCAAAACTGTAAAGCAATATCATCCCCCAAGAAAGATCATTGTCATTATTTGGTGGTGTTAAGTTTCTCTAATGAAATAAATTCCAATTTATGTTGCCTTTGTTGCCATATATAACTCACTGCAGAGGGAAAGTGTTTCTGATGTAACGGCATGCTAACTTTCTGCCCACAAATGCAGCCTCAGCTAATGGGATTCAGAATGATATGTTGTACAATGATTGCAACTGATCTGAAGAAAATTATGATTAAAAAGCTATATAAAAATGACGACTGGGCAAAAATAATGAACAGAGTTAATAACGAAAGTCTGTTGCTGGCAGAATCCTCTTTAGTTTACTCCTTTTTGGAGTGGAATTATATATTAAGGATGATATTAGGACATAAAGACTGTCAAATTCTCTTCAGTTTGATTCTCATGGTGGAGTCAACCAGAAAATGCTACTGAGTTTCTCATGCCATAGCATCATAATTCAAATGCCGAGCTATTTCTACTTTCAGATGGAAATATCCCACTTTTTCAAGAATTGTGGCATTTCTTATCCATCTCCCCAAATGTCTTTTTTGTGAATATCCCCCCTTAAGGGAGAATATTGGTAGTTCAGGATTGACATGAGGGGTCCTGGGTGCTCTCTGAGCTTGGTGGTTTTCTTGCAGACGTTTCACGACCCAAACATGTAACACCATTAGTGCTAGTAAGGAGTGGGGTTTGCTCTCAGTTTATATTCTGGTGACTGGGTTGGGCTGTTTCGATTTAACCATAGTTTCATCTGGGAGACTGTGACCCTCCTAGACCAGGCCAAGTCCAAAAGTGCCAGAAAAAACTTCCTAGGAGCCTGGCACTCTGACAAATGAGCCATCAAAGACAGACCCCCATAGACCTTAACAACCTCTACAGACGGTGCCAAAGAGACAATCAAGCAGCCCAAAAGGAGACCAAGAGGACTCCAGCCCCTCTCCACCAGGAATCAGCACCCGGATCAACCCAGATGAACTCCAAGGTCAACATCAGACCAACAATCAAGGAAATTAATCCCCCACCCAAGAAATTGCTAAAGAGCCCTCAATAAACAGCCCAACCAAAGAATCCCTCAGACCGAACCCACCAACACCAACAGGGCAAACCACTAATATAAATAGAGAGCAAACCCCACTCCTTACTAGCACTGATGACGTTACCTAGTTGCGTCATGAAACGTCTGCAAGGTTGCCTCTGTCTTTAAAATTTTTCTACCCATTCTTGTCCAGCGCTCAGTGCCAGATTCACTTAAAAACCATGTTACGAACTTAACAACCGCAGTGTGATTCACTTAACAATTGTGGCAAGAAAGGTTGTAAGATGGGGTAAAACTCACTTAACAAATGTATCACTTAGCAACAAAAAATTGGGCTCGATTATGGTCGTAAGCCAAGGACTACCTATCTATGCCAGCCTGTGGTGGGTCAATGAGTTCCAGAATGACAAGGAGGAGGAAAAGGCAGCCAAAAGAAAATAGCAATTTCAACTGATAAATGTAAATGAGGCCCATTTAATTTATGGAAAACATTGCGGTTTAGGTATGACGATGGCACGTTTAAATTAGGACTGGACAAATTCATGCAGACGAGCCCCAGCGGTGAACATCTGCTCATCTATTCTTGCAACAGAATGCTGGATTAAATGAAGCTCGGCTCCATCCAGCATGGAACATTTTGTGTCCCTAATTTGTGTAGAGTTGGCAGCACAGGCATAGAGACAGGTGGTTGTTCTCCCTTGAGTAGCTCCTTTAGAGCTTCCACCCCTCGTTTCTCTACAAGTTTTCAAAGTCTCAGGAACCTCCACATATCCTAATAATGCTGAAGAGAAAATTGCCTCCTAGATCCAATTAAAACCAACCAACGTTTTCTTTGGTATGTGTATATATGCAGTAATGAAATTATGTATGTATGTATGTATGTATGTATATG